>NC_089850.1:62061547-62091547 GCF_036373705.1 Amia ocellicauda
TTTCATTTCAAATCTCTGTGTCTGTCTATCTATATGAAAAGATACAACTGAAGCCATAATAATACAAATAAATCAATACATAATAATAACACTACTACTGTTACTGCTGCCACTTCTACCGCTGCTTTTACAAATCGATAGTAGATGGCTAGTTAATTAGTTAATTGAAACAGGCCTGTTCCTCCTGTAATGTGATTGGTCAGCTAGACTGACCGACAGACTTAAGGTCAGAGGTTTCAGCCCCTCCCCCAACTACGTCCACCCCTCCCTCCCTCCTTTCCTCTCTCCCTCCCTCCCTCTCTCTCCTAATGTGAGCCCAGTTTACTTAATTGTCAGTGAACAATTTACTTATTTTTAGAAATGTAATTAATATTTACAATTGAATTAATAATCGTACTGGTCTGACTGTCTCTCCATTTCTCTCTGTCTCACCCTCTCTCTCTCAGTCATTGTAGTGTATTAACCTCTCCCTCTCCCCCTCTCTTTCTGGGTCAAGAGGCCCCCTAATACTCTCTTCTCTCTATCCTGTGCCCCCCCTTCTCTCCTCTCCCTCTCTCGCTGTGTCCCTCTCTCTCCTCTCTTTCCTTTCTCTGCTTTCTCCCTCTCCTTCTCCCTCTGACCCTTGCTCTCCACCCTTCTCTATCACTTGTTTACAGACCACTGCCCAATTCTGTCACACCGTCCTCAATGTGTCACTCCTCCCTCCTTTCCTCTCTCTCTCCCTCCCTCATTTTCTTTCTCTCTCCATCCTTCATTTTCCCTCTCTGTCTGATTCTGTGGTTTCTGTTTCTCAGTCCATCTCTTTCCTCCCCCCCCTCTCTCCCTCTCTTTCTCTCAGTCAGCGACTGATTGAAGTGACAGGGCCAGTTAATATTGATCGAGACAAACTGAGACAGAGAGAGAGAGGGAGGGCGGTAAGGAGGGAGGGAGAGAGAGAGAGAGGAAGGAAAGTGTATGTATTACTACACTGCACTACACTGTACTGTACTATACTACACTATACTACACTGTATTACACTGTACTACTCTCTACTGCACTGTACAACACTGTTTGTGTTACACAATGTTACACTATACTGCACTGTACTATACTGTGTTCCACTGTAACTCTGTACTACACTTACTACACTAAAGTATACTGAATGATTAGTGTACTGCACTTTACTGTACTATACTTCACTCTACTATACTATATTGCAGCACACTATACTGTATTGCACTGTGCTGCACTGCACTGCACTGCACGCTCTCTGTGTTAGTGGGGGCTCTGCGGGGGGGCTGGGGCTGGTGACGTGTGCTGCAGGTCCTGTGAGCCACAGCGATGCATTATTGACACACGGAGACACACCGGGTTTAAACTGGAAACAGACCATCAATAATTCACTGTGTCATTCACCACGGCAGCAACACTCTCCCTCTGCCTCTCGCTGTCTCTATCCCTGTCTCTCCTTCTCTCCGCCTTTTTCTCTGTCTCCCTCTCTCTCCCTGTCTGTCTCTCTCTGTCCCCCCCTCTATAGGGACAACGCCCATATTTACAGTATGTTACGTTTTCATATAATTGTAATATATTTATAATACCGTAAAGTAAAGAAATACATATTATGAATATGTATGTTTCCATGGGGATCCTATATCTCTCTCCCTTTCTTTTCCTCCCTCTTTCCGTCTCTCTCTGTCCGTCTCTATACTATACTATACTACAGTCCACACAGCGCTGGCTCCAGTCTGGGCCCTGTACTACACCACAGCCCTGACACAAGGGAAACTGATGCCAGGAAGTGACAGCACCAACCCTGCTTACCCTGGCAGGAAGTGCTGTTGTGGTTGGGCTGGTGGCCCTGGTCACAGACACATCCCCCCACTGCCACCATCCAATCGCCTTCTGCGTTGCAGTGTAGTTTGGGCGGGGCGCCAGGCTGCGATTGGCTGTGAGCCACGCAGGTCCCGCCTACTGGCACCAGGGCCGCCGGCTCCGCCCCCGAGGGCGTGTCCGGGAACACAGCCAAGTTGCGAGTGGTCTGTGGGCACTGCCTGTAGAAGATGGACACGCCCATCAGGGAGATACAGGCTCCGGTGTCCACAAAGGCTAGCACAAACCTGAGAGAGAGGGAGAGAGAGGGAGGGAGAGAGGGAGGGAGAGAGAGGCAGAGAGAGAGAGAGAGAGAGGGAGGGAGGGAGAGAGAGAGGGGGAGGGAGAGAGAGGGAGAGAGGGAGAGAGAGGGAGAGGGAGAGAGAGAGAGGGAGGGAGAGGGAGAGAGGGAGAGGGAGGGAGGGAGAGAGGGAGGGAGAGAGGGAGGGAGAGAGAGAGGGAGAGGGGGAGGGAGAGAGGGAGAGAGGGAGAGAGGGAGGGAGGGAGGGAGAGAGAGGGAGAGGGAGGGAGAGGGGGAGGGGAGAGGGAGAGAGGGAGAGAGAGAGAGAGAGAGAGAGGGAGGGAGAGGGAGAGGGGGAGGGAGAGAGAGGGAGAGAGAGAGAGAGGGAGAGAGAGGGAGAGGGAGGGAGAGGGAGAGAGGGAGGGAGAGAGAGAGGGAGAGGGGGAGGCAGAGAGGGAGAGGGAGGGAGGGAGAGAGAGGCAGAGAGGGAGAGGGAGGGAGGGAGGGAGATGGGGAGGGGAGAGGGAGAGAGAGGGAGGGAGAGAGGGAGGGAGAGAGAGAGGGAGAGGGGGAGGGAGAGAGGGAGAGAGGGAGAGAGGGAGGGAGGGAGAGAGAGGGAGAGAGAGGGAGAGGGGGAGGGGAGAGGGAGAGAGGGAGAGGGAGGGAGAGGGGGAGAGGGAGAGAGGGAGAGGGAGAGAGAGGGAGGGAGAGGGAGAGAGAGGGAGGGAGAGAGGGAGGGAGAGAGAGAGGGGGAGGGAGAGAGAGGGAGGGAGAGAGGGAGGGAGAGAGAGAGGGGGAGGGAGAGAGAGGGAGAGAGAGAGAGAGGGAGAGGGAGAGAGAGAGAGGGAGGGAGAGGGAGAGAGGGAGAGAGAGGGAGAGGGAGAGGGGGAGAGGGAGGGAGAGGGAGAGAGGGAGGGAGAGAGTGAGAGAGAGAGAGAGGGAGAGGGAGAGAGAGTATTAACCCTGACTGTGCGCAGTACCACTGACGACTCAGCACATGGGCACACAGACTCACACAGAGACAGCAGCGATTTAGAGAGGAATGACAGAAGAGAAGAAAGACGAGGTGTGTGTGTGGGGGGGGGTTCAGTACCCGTGGCGGGTCAGGGGTCCGAAACTGCGGGTCTTGAGGTTTAGGGTGTGTCTGGTCTGCTTCTGGTTCTGGTTTTGGTTGGGCTGGGTCCGGGAGAAGCTCCTGTCCGGGGCGATGGTGTCGATCTTCACCCAGCCCTCGCGCGTCTCGCCCTCCCCACCCTGATTGGCAGAGAGAGGGAGGGACCAAGGGGCGGGGCTTAGCTTTGTTGGGAAATCATATCCTCAAACCCATGAGTGGAGCCCCTCATCTTCCCTCATTATTAAAACATTACATTGAGATAACAAGGCAGTTCAGACATGTCTCTGTCAGCCGAGCCAAGTCCAATTTAGCAAATCCACTTAAATCAATTACATTTCTGTTAAGAACAACAACCAACAGAACAGTGTAACTGGGACAGGGCTGAGACCTGTGTGCAGTGTGAAAGTGTGTGTGTGTGTGTGTGTGTAACTGTGTGTGTGTGTTGTGTGTAACTGTGTGTGTGTGTCTGTGTAACTGTGTGTGTGTGTGTGTGTGTGTGTAACTGTGTGTGTGTGTGTGTGTGTAACTGTGTGTGTGTGTCTGTGTAACTGTTTGTGTCTCTGTGTGTGTGTGTGTGTAACTGTGTGTGTGTAACTGTGTGTATGTGTGTGTAACTGTGTGTGTCTCTGTGTGTGTGTGTGTAACTGTGTGTGTGTAACTGTGTGTATGTGTGTGTAACTGTGTGTGTCTCTGTGTGTGTGTGTGTAACTGTGTGTGTGTGTCTGTGTAACTGTGTGTGTGTGTGTGTGTGTGTAACTGTGTGTGTGTGTGTGTGTGTAACTGTGTGTGTGTGTCTGTGTAACTGTGTGTGTCTCTGTGTAACTGTGTGTGTGTGTCTGTGTAACTGTGTGTGTCTCTGTGTAACTGTGTGTGTGTGTGTGTGTGTGTGTAACTGTGTGTGTGTGTGTAACTGTGTGTGTCTCTGTGTAAATGTGTGTGTGTGTGTCTCTGTGTAACTGTGTGTGTGTGTGTGTGTAACTGTGTGTGTGTGTCTGTGTAACTGTGTGTGTAACTGTGTGTGTCTCTGTGTAACTGTGTGTGTGTGTCTGTGTAACTGTGTGTGTCTCTGTGTAACTGTGTGTGTGTGTGTGTGTGTAACTGTGTGTGTGTGTGTGTAACTGTGTGTGTGTGCGTAACTGTGTGTGTCTCTGTGTAAATGTGTGTGTGTGTGTCTCTGTGTAACTGTGTGTGTGTGTGTGTGTGTGTGTAACTGTGTGTGTGTGTCTGTGTAACTGTGTGTGTGTGTGTGTGTGTGTGTAACTGTGTGTGTGTCTGTGTAACTGTGTGTGTCTCTGTGTGTGTGTGTGTAACTGTGTGTGTGTGTGTAACTGTGTGTGTGTCTCTGTGTAACTGTGTGTGTGTGTAACTGTGTGTGTGTGTCTGTGTAACTGTGTGTGTCTCTGTGTAACTGTGTGTGTGTGTGTAACTGTGTGTGTGTGTGTGTGTAACTGTGTGTGTCTCTGTGTGTGTGTGTGTGTAACTGTGTGTGTGTGTGTAAATGTGTGTGTGTGTGTCTCTGTGTAACTGTGTGTGTCTGTGTAACTGTGTGTCTCTGTGTAACTGTGTGTGTCTGTGTAACTGTGTGTGTGTGTCTGTGTAACTGTGTGTCTGTGTAACTGTGTGTGTCTTTGTGTAACTGTGTGTGTGTCTGTGTAACTGTGTGTCTCTGTGTAACTGTGTGTGTCTTTGTGTAACTGTGTGTGTGTCTGTGTAACTGTGTGTCTCTGTGTAACTGTGTGTGTCTTTGTGTAACTGTGTGTGTGTCTGTGTAACTGTGTGTGTGTGTGTGTCTGTGTAACTGTGTGTGTCTGTGTAACTGTGTGTCTCTGTGTAACTGTGTGTCTGTGTAACTGTGTGTGTCTCTGTGTAACTGTGTGTGTCTCTATGTAACTGTGTGTCTCTGTGTAACTGTGTGTCTCTGTGTAACTGTGTGTGTCTCTGTGTAACTGTGTGTGTCTGTGAAACTGTGTGTCTCTGTGTAACTGTGTGTGTGTCTCTGTGTAACTGTGTGTGTCTGTGTAACTGTGTGTGTGTCTCTGTGTAACTGTGTGTGTCTCTGTGTAACTGTGTGTGTGTGTCTGTGTAACTGTGTGTCTCTGTGTAACTGTGTGTGTGTCTCTATGTAACTGTGTGTCTCTGTGTAACTGTGTGTGTCTGTGTAACTGTGTGTCTCTGTGTAACTGTGTGTGTGTCTCTGTGTAACTGTGTGGGTGTCTCTGTGTAACTGTGTGTCTCTGTGTAACTGTGTGTGTGTCTCTGTGTAACTGTGTGTGTCTGTGTAACTGTGTGTGTCTCTGTGTAACTGTGTGGGTGTCTCTATGTAACTGTGTGTCTCTGTGTAACTGTGTGTGTCTCTGTGTAACTGTGTGTGTGTCTCTGTGTAACTGTGTGTCTCTGTGTAACTGTGTGTGTGTCTCTGTGTAACTGTGTGTCTCTGTGTAACTGTGTGGGTGTCTCTGTGTAACTGTGTGTCTCTGTGTAACTGTGTGTGTGTCTCTATGTAACTGTGTGTCTCTGTGTAACTGTGTGTGTGTCTCTGTGTAACTGTGTGTGTTTGTGTAACTGTGTGTGTCTCTGTGTAACTGTGTGTCTCTGTGTAACTGTGTGTGTGTATCTGTGTAACTGTGAGGGTGTGTCTCTGTGTAACTGTGTGTGTCTGTGTAACTGTGTGTGTGTATCTGTGTAACTGTGAGGGTGTGTCTCTGTGTAACTGTGTGTGTCTGTGTAACTGTGTGTGTGTCTGTGTAACTGTGTGTCTCTGTGTAACTGTGTGTGTCTCTGTGTAACTGTGTGGGTGTCTCTATGTAACTGTGTGTCTCTGTGTAACTGTGTGTCTCTGTGTAACTGTGTGTGTCTCTGTGTAACTGTGTGTGTGTCTCTGTGTAACTGTGTGTCTCTGTGTAACTGTGTGGGTGTCTCTGTGTAACTGTGTGTCTCTGTGTAACTGTGTGTGTGTCTCTATGTAACTGTGTGTCTCTGTGTAACTGTGTGTGTTTGTGTAACTGTGTGTGTCTCTGTGTAACTGTGTGTCTCTGTGTAACTGTGTGTGTGTATCTGTGTAACTGTGAGGGTGTGTCTCTGTGTAACTGTGTGTGTCTGTGTAACTGTGTGTGTGTCTGTGTAACTGTGTGTCTCTGTGTAACTGTGTGTGTCTCTGTGTAACTGTGTGTGTGTATCTGTGTAACTGTGAGGGTGTGTCTCTGTGTAACTGTGTGTGTCTGTGTAACTGTGTGTGTGTCTGTGTAACTGTGTGTCTCTGTGTAACTGTGTGTGTCTCTGTGTAACTGTGTGGGTGTCTCTATGTAACTGTGTGTCTCTGTGTAACTGTGTGTGTCTGTGTAACTGTGTGTGTGTGTCTGTGTAACTGTGTGTGTGTGTCTCTGTGTAACTGTGTGTGTGTTTGTGTAACTGTGTGTGTCTCTGTGTAACTGTGTGTCTCTGTGTAACTGTGTGTGTGTCTGTGTAACTGTGTGTGTTTGTGTAACTGTGTGTGTCTGTGTAACTGTGTGTGTGTCTCTGTGTAACTGTGTGTGTGTCTGTGTAACTGTGTGCTGATGTCTTTGTATTGTGTTTTGCAAAGTTAATCTATAGCCCTTACTACAATTAAACTACACCTCCCATTATCCCCTGCGCCCTGTCATAGTGGGACTCAATAACCAACAGAGTTACACTGTGTAGCGCTGACAGGCCCCCAGCCCTCTGGCCCACTGTATTAATACTTTCCAATGATAAGTCACCCCCCCTGTCCGGAGACCGCAGTGCACCCTGGGGGCCGCAGTGCCTCACCGTGCCGCCCCAGCTGCGCTCCAGCTCCCTCTGGGTGTCGGCCTGCCTGTAGTACAGGGTGAAGGTCTCCCGGCAGTGGGGGGAGGCGCGGCGCAGGCTGGAACAGTCGCGCACCGAGAAGCGCACGGACACGAAGGCCCGGGGGGCGGAGCCGCGCTGCAGGAAGGGCGTGGCCAGCCAGTGGGACGTGCTGTGATTGGACGAGGCCACGTTGCACACCTCAAAGGCCCGGATCAGCCGGCCCCGGTCATCCAGGACACTGACCTCGTCCCACTGAGAGGGAGCGAGGGAGAGTCATTGCTAATATTGATCAGCACCTATATTGAACCTAATCATTAAACTGGGCTCATGCAGGGCCTGTGTGTCTCTGTCTGTGTGTTGAGACGTCAGGCTGACAGAGACACGTGGTTTCCCTGCCTGGACACGTTCAGGGACAAGGTGAACATGGCTGTATTGACAACGATCCTTCCTGTTGTGTCTCAAGAGTTGAGCACAAGGTCGTGCTGTGGAGGAATTGTGCCAAAGGGCCCGACAGGGGCATCGTATTTACTCATTATCTATAGTGTTGATTATTCTGCAGCCAATAGAATCTGTTACACTGACATATTAAGCATCATTTCATGAATATTCATTGCTTCTGTCAATTATTCCCATATATGGCCTTTGACTTTGTCTGTCTGGCTCTGAACGCGTCTGTCTCCCTCAGGGAAGCTGTGTGTCTCCGTCACCTGTTTCTCTGGATTATTGTATTAGCACATCAGCATGCTCCTGACTCACTGAGGTGCTGTGGATTCCTCACAGTGGGGGCTGCAGTACTGATCGCAGCTGTGTGTCACATGGCATTGAAGTAAAGTCTCTCCATCTCTCTTTCTCTCTCTCTGTCATTCTCTCCCTCTTCCTCTCGGTCTCTGATTCTGTTTCTGTCTGTCTGTTGTTCTCTCTCTCTCTTTCTCTCTTCAGCCATCTCTTGACTTCTCTTATTCCATTCCACTTTCAATGCTCCTGTTCCCTGCCCCCCAATTGCCTCTCTCACTTTCTCTAAGGTCGAGAAGCCCCAGGTCAAATAATCCAGAACTCCATCAAACTCATATTTCATCTTTCTCTCTTTCTCTCTTTCTGGTTCTCTACTTCCATATTTCTCTCAAGGCTCTCACACCTGCATCCTCGCCTTCTCTCTGTCCCTGTCTAGCCATCAGAGTGGGAAAAAGACAGTCTTAGAGAGACATCTCTCCTGCTCCAGAGTGTACATTAACACTGACTGAATGACTGGACACTACAGCACATTAACACTGATTGACTGACTGGACACTACAGCACATTAATATTCATTTGATGATGCTTTGAATATACTGACTGGATGTATTATAAATGTATTCTAGTTTTCCAGTCAGTCAGTGTTAATGTGCTGTAGTGTCCAGTCAGTCAGTCAGTCAGTGTTAATGTACTGTAGTGTCCAGTCAGTCAGTCAGTGTTAATGTGCTGTAGTGTCCAGTCAGTCAGTGTTAATGTACTGTAGTGTCCAGTCAGTCAGTGTTAATGTGCTGTAGTGTCCAGTCAGTCAGTCAGTGTTAATGTGCTGTAGTGTCCAGTCAGTCAGTGTTAATGTACTGTAGTGTCCAGTCAGTCAGTCAGTGTTAATGTGCTGTAGTGTCCAGTCAGTCAGTCAGTGTTAATGTACTGTAGTGTCCAGTCAGTCAGTCAGTGTTAATGTTCTGTAGTGTCCAGTCAGTCAGTCAGTGTTAATGTGCTGTAGTGTCCAGTCAGTCAGTCAGTGTTAATGTACTGTAGTGTCCAGTCAGTCAGTCAGTGTTAATGTGCTGTAGTGTCCAGTCAGTCAGTCAGTGTTAATGTACTGTAGTGTCCAGTCAGTCAGTCAGTGTTAATGTGCTGTAGTGTCCAGTCAGTAAGTCAGTGTTAATGTGCTGTAGTGTCCAGTCAGTCAGTCAGTGTTAATGTGCTGTAGTGTCCAGTCAGTCAGTGTTAATGTGCTGTAGTGTCCAGTCAGTCAGTGTTAATGTACTGTAGTGTCCAGTCAGTCAGTCAGTGTTAATGTGCTGTAGTGTCCAGTCAGTCAGTGTTAATGTACTATAGTGTCCAGTCAGTCAGTCAGTGTTAATGTGCTGTAGTGTCCAGTCAGTCAGTGTTAATGTACTGTAGTGTCCAGTCAGTCAGTCAGTGTTAATGTGCTGTAGTGTCCAGTCAGTCAGTCAGTGTTAATGTACTGTAGTGTCCAGTCAGTCAGTGTTAATGTACTGTAGTGTCCAGTCAGTCAGTCAGTGTTAATGTGCTGTAGTGTCCAGTCAGTCAGTGTTAATGTACTATAGTGTCCAGTCAGTCAGTCAGTGTTAATGTGCTGTAGTGTCCAGTCAGTCAGTGTTAATGTACTGTAGTGTCCAGTCAGTCAGTCAGTGTTAATGTGCTGTAGTGTCCAGTCAGTCAGTCAGTGTTAATGTACTGTAGTGTCCAGTCAGTCAGTCAGTGTTAATGTGCTGTAGTGTCCAGTCAGTCAGTGTTAATGTACTGTAGTGTCCAGTCAGTCAGTGTTAATGTGCTGTAGTGTCCAGTCAGTCAGTGTTAATGTACTGTAGTGTCCAGTCAGTCAGTGTTAATGTGCTGTAGTGTCCAGTCAGTGTTAATGTCCTGTAGTGTCCAGTCAGTCAGTGTTAATGTACTGTAGTGTCCAGTCAGTCAGTGTTAATGTGCTGTAGTGTCCAGTCAGTCAGTGTTAATGCACTGTAGTGTCCAGTCAGTCAGTGTTAATGTGCTGTAGTGTCCAGTCAGTGTTAATGTGCTGTAGTGTCCAGTCAGTCAGTCAGTGTTAATGTGCTGTAGTGTCCAGTCAGTCAGTGTTAATGTATTGTAGTGTCCAGTCAGTCAGTGTTAATGTACTGTAGTGTCCAGTCAGTCAGTCAGTGTCAATGTGCTGTAGTGTCCAGTCAGTCAGTGTTAATGTGCTGTAGTGTCCAGTCAGTGTTAATGTCCTGTAGTGTCCAGTCAGTCAGTCAGTGTTAATGTACTGTAGTGTCCAGTCAGTCAGTCAGTGTTAATGTACTGTAGTGTCCAGTCAGTCAGTGTTAATGTGCTGTAGTGTCCAGTCAGTCAGTGTTAATGTACTGTAGTGTCCAGTCAGTCAGTGTTAATGTACTGTAGTGTCCAGTCAGTCAGTGTTAATGTGCTGTAGTGTCCAGTCAGTGTTAATGTCCTGTAGTGTCCAGTCAGTCAGTGTTAATGTGCTGTAGTGTCCAGTCAGTCAGTGTTAATGTGCTGTAGTGTCCAGTCAGTCAGTGTTAATGTACTGTAGTGTCCAGTCAGTCAGTCAGTGTTAATGTGCTGTAGTGTCCAGTCAGTCAGTGTTAATGCACTGTAGTGTCCAGTCAGTCAGTGTTAATGTGCTGTAGTGTCCAGTCAGTGTTAATGTGCTGTAGTGTCCAGTCAGTCAGTCAGTGTTAATGTGCTGTAGTGTCCAGTCAGTCAGTGTTAATGTATTGTAGTGTCCAGTCAGTCAGTGTTAATGTACTGTAGTGTCCAGTCAGTCAGTCAGTGTCAATGTGCTGTAGTGTCCAGTCAGTCAGTGTTAATGTGCTGTAGTGTCCAGTCAGTGTTAATGTCCTGTAGTGTCCAGTCAGTCAGTGTTAATGTACTGTAGTGTCCAGTCAGTCAGTGTTAATGTGCTGTAGTGTCCAGTCAGTCAGTCAGTGTTAATGTACTGTAGTGTCCAGTCAGTCAGTCAGTGTTAATGTACTGTAGTGTCCAGTCAGTCAGTGTTAATGTGCTGTAGTGTCCAGTCAGTCAGTGTTAATGTACTGTAGTGTCCAGTCAGTCAGTGTTAATGTACTGTAGTGTCCAGTCAGTCAGTGTTAATGTGCTGTAGTGTCCAGTCAGTGTTAATGTCCTGTAGTGTCCAGTCAGTCAGTGTTAATGTGCTGTAGTGTCCAGTCAGTCAGTGTTAATGTACTGTAGTGTCCAGTCAGTCAGTGTTAATGTGCTGTAGTGTCCAGTCAGTGTTAATGTCCTGTAGTGTCCAGTCAGTCAGTGTTAATGTACTGTAGTGTCCAGTCAGTCAGTGTTAATGTGCTGTAGTGTCCAGTCAGTCAGTGTTAATGTACTGTAGTGTCCAGTCAGTCAGTCAGTGTTAATGTGCTGTAGTGTCCAGTCAGTCAGTGTTAATGCACTGTAGTGTCCAGTCAGTCAGTGTTAATGTGCTGTAGTGTCCAGTCAGTGTTAATGTGCTGTAGTGTCCAGTCAGTCAGTCAGTGTTAATGTACTGTAGTGTCCAGTCAGTCAGTCAGTGTTAATGTACTGTAGTGTCCAGTCAGTCAGTCAGTGTTAATGTGCTGTAGTGTCCAGTCAGTCAGTGTTAATGTACTGTAGTGTCCAGTCAGTCAGTGTTAATGTGCTGTAGTGTCCAGTCAGTCAGTGTTAATGTACTGTAGTGTCCAGTCAGTCAGTGTTAATGTACTGTAGTGTCCAGTCAGTCAGTCAGTGTTAATGTGCTGTAGTGTCCAGTCAGTCAGTGTTAATGCACTGTAGTGTCCAGTCAGTCAGTGTTAATGTGCTGTAGTGTCCAGTCAGTGTTAATGTCCTGTAGTGTCCAGTCAGTCAGAGTTAATGTACTGTAGTGTCCTGTCAGTCAGTGTTAATGTGCTGTAGTGTCCAGTCAGTCAGTGTTAATGTACTGTAGTGTCCAGTCAGTCAGTGTTAATGTGCTGTAGTGTCCAGTCAGTCAGTCAGTGTTAATGTGCTGTAGTGTCCAGTCAGTCAGTGTTAATGTACTGTAGTGTCCAGTCAGTCAGTCAGTGTTAATGTACTGTAGTGTCCAGTCAGTCAGTCAGTGTTAATGTGCTGTAGTGTCCAGTCAGTCAGTGTTAATGTACTGTAGTGTCCAGTCAGTCAGTGTTAATGTGCTGTAGTGTCCAGTCAGTGTTAATGTCCTGTAGTGTCCAGTCAGTCAGTGTTAATGTACTGTAGTGTCCAGTCAGTCAGTGTTAATGTGCTGTAGTGTCCAGTCAGTCAGTGTTAATGTACTGTAGTGTCCAGTCAGTCAGTCAGTGTTAATGTGCTGTAGTGTCCAGTCAGTCAGTGTTAATGCACTGTAGTGTCCAGTCAGTCAGTGTTAATGTGCTGTAGTGTCCAGTCAGTGTTAATGTGCTGTAGTGTCCAGTCAGTCAGTCAGTGTTAATGTACTGTAGTGTCCAGTCAGTCAGTCAGTGTTAATGTACTGTAGTGTCCAGTCAGTCAGTCAGTGTTAATGTGCTGTAGTGTCCAGTCAGTCAGTGTTAATGTACTGTAGTGTCCAGTCAGTCAGTGCTAATGTGCTGTAGTGTCCAGTCAGTCAGTGTTAATGTACTGTAGTGTCCAGTCAGTCAGTGTTAATGTACTGTAGTGTCCAGTCAGTCAGTGTTAATGTGCTGTAGTGTCCAGTCAGTGTTAATGTCCTGTAGTGTCCAGTCAGTCAGCGTTAATGTACTGTAGTGTCCAGTCAGTCAGTGTTAATGTGCTGTAGTGTCCAGTCAGTCAGTGTTAATGTACTGTAGTGTCCAGTCAGTCAGTCAGTGTTAATGTGCTGTAGTGTCCAGTCAGTCAGTGTTAATGCACTGTAGTGTCCAGTCAGTCAGTGTTAATGTGCTGTAGTGTCCAGTCAGTGTTAATGTGCTGTAGTGTCCAGTCAGTCAGTCAGTGTTAATGTACTGTAGTGTCCAGTCAGTCAGTCAGTGTTAATGTGCTGTAGTGTCCAGTCAGTCAGTGTTAATGTGCTGTAGTGTCCAGTCAGTGTTAATGTCCTGTAGTGTCCAGTCAGTCAGTGTTAATGTACTGTAGTGTCCAGTCAGTCAGTGTTAATGTGCTGTAGTGTCCAGTCAGTCAGTGTTAATGTACTGTAGTGTCCAGTCAGTCAGTTAATGTACTGTAGTGTCCAGTCAGTCAGTGTTAATGTACTGTAGTGTCCAGTCAGTCAGTGTTAATGTGCTGTAGTGTCCAGTCAGTGTTAATGTCCTGTAGTGTCCAGTCAGTCAGTGTTAATGTACTGTAGTGTCCAGTCAGTCAGTGTTAATGTGCTGTAGTGTCCACTCAGTCAGTCAGTGTTAATGTACTTTAGTGTCCAGTCAGTCAGTCAGTGTTAATGTGCTGTAGTGTCCAGTCAGTCAGTGTTAATGTACTGTAGTGTCCAGTCAGTCAGTGTTAATGTACTGTAGTGTCCAGTCAGTCAGTCAGTGTTAATGTACTGTAGTGTCCAGTCAGTCAGTCAGTGTTAATGTGCTGTAGTGTCCAGTCAGTCAGTGTTAATGTACTGTAGTGTCCAGTCAGTCAGTGTTAATGTACTGTAGTGTCCAGTCAGTCAGTCAGTGTTAATGTACTGTAGTGTCCAGTCAGTCAGTGTTAATGTGCTGTAGTGTCCAGTCAGTGTTAATGTCCTGTAGTGTCCAGTCAGTCAGTGTTAATGTACTGTAGTGTCCAGTCAGTCAGTGTTAATGTGCTGTAGTGTCCAGTCAGTCAGTCAGTGTAAATGTGCTGTAGTGTCCAGTCAGTCAGTGTTAATGTACTGTAGTGTCCAGTCAGTCAGTCAGTGTTAATGTGCTGTAGTGTCCAGTCAGTCAGTGTTAATGTACTGTAGTGTCCAGTCAGTCAGTGTTAATGTACTGTAGTGTCCAGTCAGTCAGTCAGTGTCAATGTGCTGTAGTGTCCAGTCAGTCAGTGTTAATGTGCTGTAGTGTCCAGTCAGTGTTATTGTCCTGTAGTGTCCAGTCAGTCAGTGTTAATGTACTGTAGTGTCCAGTCAGTCAGTGTTAATGTGCTGTAGTGTCCAGTCAGTCAGTCAGTGTTAATGTACTGTAGTGTCCAGTCAGTCAGTCAGTGTTAATGTGCTGTAGTGTCCAGTCAGTCAGTGTTAATGTACTGTAGTGTCCAGTCAGTCAGTGTTAATGTGCTGTAGTGTCCAGTCAGTCAGTGTTAATGTACTGTAGTGTCCAGTCAGTCAGTGTTAATGTACTGTAGTGTCCAGTCAGTCAGTGTTAATGTGCTGTAGTGTCCAGTCAGTGTTAATGTCCTGTAGTGTCCAGTCAGTCAGTGTTAATGTACTGTAGTGTCCAGTCAGTCAGTGTTAATGTGCTGTAGTGTCCAGTCAGTCAGTGTTAATGTACTGTAGTGTCCAGTCAGTCAGTGTTAATGTGCTGTAGTGTCCAGTCAGTGTTAATGTCCTGTAGTGTCCAGTCAGTCAGTGTTAATGTACTGTAGTGTCCAGTCAGTCAGTGTTAATGTGCTGTAGTGTCCAGTCAGTCAGTGTTAATGCACTGTAGTGTCCAGTCAGTCAGTGTTAATGTGCTGTAGTGTCCAGTCAGTGTTAATGTGCTGTAGTGTCCAGTCAGTCAGTCAGTGTTAATGTACTGTAGTGTCCAGTCAGTCAGTGTTAATGTATTGTAGTGTCCAGTCAGTCAGTGTTAATGTACTGTAGTGTCCAGTCAGTCAGTCAGTGTCAATGTGCTGTAGTGTCCAGTCAGTCAGTGTTAATGTGCTGTAGTGTCCAGTCAGTGTTAATGTCCTGTAGTGTCCAGTCAGTCAGTCAGTGTTAATGTACTGTAGTGTCCAGTCAGTCAGTGTTAATGTGCTGTAGTGTCCAGTCAGTCAGTCAGTGTTAATGTGCTGTAGTGTCCAGTCAGTCAGTGTTAATGTGCTGTAGTGTCCAGTCAGTGTTAATGTGCTGTAGTGTCCAGTCAGTCAGTCAGTGTTAATGTACTGTAGTGTCCAGTCAGTCAGTGTTAATGTGCTGTAGTGTCCAGTCAGTCAGTCAGTGTTAATGTACTGTAGTGTCCAGTCAGTCAGTCAGTGTTAATGTGCTGTAGTGTCCAGTCAGTCAGTGTTAATGTACTGTAGTGTCCAGTCAGTCAGTGTTAATGTGCTGTAGTGTCCAGTCAGTCAGTGTTAATGTACTGTAGTGTCCAGTCAGTCAGTGTTAATGTACTGTAGTGTCCAGTCAGTCAGTGTTAATGTGCTGTAGTGTCCAGTCAGTGTTAATGTACTGTAGTGTCCAGTCAGTCAGTCAGTGTTAATGTACTGTAGTGTCCAGTCAGTCAGTCAGTGTTAATGTGCTGTAGTGTCCAGTCAGTCAGTGTTAATGTACTGTAGTGTCCAGTCAGTCAGTGTTAATGTGCTGTAGTGTCCAGTCAGTGTTAATGTACTGTAGTGTCCAGTCAGTCAGTCAGTGTTAATGTACTGTAGTGTCCAGTCAGTCAGTCTGTGTCAATGTGCTGTAGTGTCCAGTCAGTCAGTGTTAATGTGCTGTAGTGTCCAGTCAGTGTTAATGTGCTGTAGTGTCCAGTCAGTCAGTCAGTGTTAATGTACTGTAGTGTCCAGTCAGTCAGTGTTAATGTGCTGTAGTGTCCAGTCAGTCAGTCAGTGTTAATGTACTGTAGTGTCCAGTCAGTCAGTCAGTGTTAATGTGCTGTAGTGTCCAGTCAGTCAGTGTTAATGTACTGTAGTGTCCAGTCAGTCAGTGTTAATGTGCTGTAGTGTCCAGTCAGTCAGTGTTAATGTACTGTAGTGTCCAGTCAGTCAGTGTTAATGTACTGTAGTGTCCAGTCAGTCAGTGTTAATGTGCTGTAGTGTCCAGTCAGTGTTAATGTCCTGTAGTGTCCAGTCAGTCAGTGTTAATGTACTGTAGTGTCCAGTCAGTCAGTGTTAATGTGCTGTAGTGTCCAGTCAGTCAGTGTTAATGTACTGTAGTGTCCAGTCAGTCAGTCAGTGTTAATGTGCTGTAGTGTCCAGTCAGTCAGTGTTAATGCACTGTAGTGTCCAGTCAGTCAGTGTTAATGTGCTGTAGTGTCCAGTCAGTGTTAATGTGCTGTAGTGTCCAGTCAGTCAGTCAGTGTTAATGTACTGTAGTGTCCAGTCAGTCAGTCAGTGTTAATGTACTGTAGTGTCCAGTCAGTCAGTCAGTGTTAATGTGCTGTAGTGTCCAGTCAGTCAGTGTTAATGTACTGTAGTGTCCAGTCAGTCAGTGTTAATGTGCTGTAGTGTCCAGTCAGTCAGTGTTAATGTACTGTAGTGTCCAGTCAGTCAGTGTGTGTCAATGTGCTGTAGTGTCCAGTCAGTCAGTGTTAATGTGCTGTAGTGTCCAGTCAGTGTTAATGTGCTGTAGTGTCCAGTCAGTCAGTCAGTGTTAATGTACTGTAGTGTCCAGTCAGTCAGTGTTAATGTGCTGTAGTGTCCAGTCAGTCAGTCAGTGTTAATGTACTGTAGTGTCCAGTCAGTCAGTCAGTGTTAATGTGCTGTAGTGTCCAGTCAGTCAGTGTTAATGTACTGTAGTGTCCAGTCAGTCAGTGTTAATGTGCTGTAGTGTCCAGTCAGTCAGTGTTAATGTACTGTAGTGTCCAGTCAGTCAGTGTTAATGTACTGTAGTGTCCAGTCAGTCAGTGTTAATGTGCTGTAGTGTCCAGTCAGTGTTAATGTCCTGTAGTGTCCAGTCAGTCAGTGTTAATGTACTGTAGTGTCCAGTCAGTCAGTGTTAATGTACTGTAGTGTCCAGTCAGTCAGTGTTAATGTGCTGTAGTGTCCAGTCAGTCAGTCAGTGTTAATGTGCTGTAGTGTCCAGTCAGTCAGTGTTAATGTACTGTAGTGTCCAGTCAGTCAGTCAGTGTTAATGTGCTGTATTGTCCAGTCAGTCAGTGTTAATGTACTGTAGTGTCCAGTCAGTCAGTGTTAATGTACTGTAGTGTCCAGTCAGTCAGTCAGTGTCAATGTGCTGTAGTGTCCAGTCAGTCAGTGTTAATGTGCTGTAGTGTCCAGTCAGTGTTATTGTCCTGTAGTGTCCAGTCAGTCAGTGTTAATGTACTGTAGTGTCCAGTCAGTCAGTGTTAATGTGCTGTAGTGTCCAGTCAGTCAGTCAGTGTTAATGTACTGTAGTGTCCAGTCAGTCAGTCAGTGTTAATGTGCTGTAGTGTCCAGTCAGTCAGTGTTAATGTACTGTAGTGTCCAGTCAGTCAGTGTTAATGTGCTGTAGTGTCCAGTCAGTCAGTGTTAATGTACTGTAGTGTCCAGTCAGTCAGTGTTAATGTACTGTAGTGTCCAGTCAGTCAGTGTTAATGTGCTGTAGTGTCCAGTCAGTGTTAATGTCCTGTAGTGTCCAGTCAGTCAGTGTTAATGTACTGTAGTGTCCAGTCAGTCAGTGTTAATGTGCTGTAGTGTCCAGTCAGTCAGTGTTAATGTACTGTAGTGTCCAGTCAGTCAGTGTTAATGTGCTGTAGTGTCCAGTCAGTGTTAATGTCCTGTAGTGTCCAGTCAGTCAGTGTTAATGTACTGTAGTGTCCAGTCAGTCAGTGTTAATGTGCTGTAGTGTCCAGTCAGTCAGTGTTAATGCACTGTAGTGTCCAGTCAGTCAGTGTTAATGTGCTGTAGTGTCCAGTCAGTGTTAATGTGCTGTAGTGTCCAGTCAGTCAGTCAGTGTTAATGTACTGTAGTGTCCAGTCAGTCAGTGTTAATGTATTGTAGTGTCCAGTCAGTCAGTGTTAATGTACTGTAGTGTCCAGTCAGTCAGTCAGTGTCAATGTGCTGTAGTGTCCAGTCAGTCAGTGTTAATGTGCTGTAGTGTCCAGTCAGTGTTAATGTCCTGTAGTGTCCAGTCAGTCAGTCAGTGTTAATGTACTGTAGTGTCCAGTCAGTCAGTGTTAATGTGCTGTAGTGTCCAGTCAGTCAGTCAGTGTTAATGTGCTGTAGTGTCCAGTCAGTCAGTGTTAATGTGCTGTAGTGTCCAGTCAGTGTTAATGTGCTGTAGTGTCCAGTCAGTCAGTCAGTGTTAATGTACTGTAGTGTCCAGTCAGTCAGTGTTAATGTGCTGTAGTGTCCAGTCAGTCAGTCAGTGTTAATGTACTGTAGTGTCCAGTCAGTCAGTCAGTGTTAATGTGCTGTAGTGTCCAGTCAGTCAGTGTTAATGTACTGTAGTGTCCAGTCAGTCAGTGTTAATGTGCTGTAGTGTCCAGTCAGTCAGTGTTAATGTACTGTAGTGTCCAGTCAGTCAGTGTTAATGTACTGTAGTGTCCAGTCAGTCAGTGTTAATGTGCTGTAGTGTCCAGTCAGTGTTAATGTACTGTAGTGTCCAGTCAGTCAGTCAGTGTTAATGTACTGTAGTGTCCAGTCAGTCAGTCAGTGTTAATGTGCTGTAGTGTCCAGTCAGTCAGTGTTAATGTACTGTAGTGTCCAGTCAGTCAGTGTTAATGTGCTGTAGTGTCCAGTCAGTGTTAATGTACTGTAGTGTCCAGTCAGTCAGTCAGTGTTAATGTACTGTAGTGTCCAGTCAGTCAGTCTGTGTCAATGTGCTGTAGTGTCCAGTCAGTCAGTGTTAATGTGCTGTAGTGTCCAGTCAGTGTTAATGTGCTGTAGTGTCCAGTCAGTCAGTCAGTGTTAATGTACTGTAGTGTCCAGTCAGTCAGTGTTAATGTGCTGTAGTGTCCAGTCAGTCAGTCAGTGTTAATGTACTGTAGTGTCCAGTCAGTCAGTCAGTGTTAATGTGCTGTAGTGTCCAGTCAGTCAGTGTTAATGTACTGTAGTGTCCAGTCAGTCAGTGTTAATGTGCTGTAGTGTCCAGTCAGTCAGTGTTAATGTACTGTAGTGTCCAGTCAGTCAGTGTTAATGTACTGTAGTGTCCAGTCAGTCAGTGTTAATGTGCTGTAGTGTCCAGTCAGTGTTAATGTCCTGTAGTGTCCAGTCAGTCAGTGTTAATGTACTGTAGTGTCCAGTCAGTCAGTGTTAATGTGCTGTAGTGTCCAGTCAGTCAGTGTTAATGTACTGTAGTGTCCAGTCAGTCAGTCAGTGTTAATGTGCTGTAGTGTCCAGTCAGTCAGTGTTAATGCACTGTAGTGTCCAGTCAGTCAGTGTTAATGTGCTGTAGTGTCCAGTCAGTGTTAATGTGCTGTAGTGTCCAGTCAGTCAGTCAGTGTTAATGTACTGTAGTGTCCAGTCAGTCAGTCAGTGTTAATGTACTGTAGTGTCCAGTCAGTCAGTCAGTGTTAATGTGCTGTAGTGTCCAGTCAGTCAGTGTTAATGTACTGTAGTGTCCAGTCAGTCAGTGTTAATGTGCTGTAGTGTCCAGTCAGTCAGTGTTAATGTACTGTAGTGTCCAGTCAGTCAGTGTGTGTCAATGTGCTGTAGTGTCCAGTCAGTCAGTGTTAATGTGCTGTAGTGTCCAGTCAGTGTTAATGTGCTGTAGTGTCCAGTCAGTCAGTCAGTGTTAATGTACTGTAGTGTCCAGTCAGTCAGTGTTAATGTGCTGTAGTGTCCAGTCAGTCAGTCAGTGTTAATGTACTGTAGTGTCCAGTCAGTCAGTCAGTGTTAATGTGCTGTAGTGTCCAGTCAGTCAGTGTTAATGTACTGTAGTGTCCAGTCAGTCAGTGTTAATGTGCTGTAGTGTCCAGTCAGTCAGTGTTAATGTACTGTAGTGTCCAGTCAGTCAGTGTTAATGTACTGTAGTGTCCAGTCAGTCAGTGTTAATGTGCTGTAGTGTCCAGTCAGTGTTAATGTCCTGTAGTGTCCAGTCAGTCAGTGTTAATGTACTGTAGTGTCCAGTCAGTCAGTGTTAATGTGCTGTAGTGTCCAGTCAGTCAGTGTTAATGTACTGTAGTGTCCAGTCAGTCAGTCAGTGTTAATGTGCTGTAGTGTCCAGTCAGTCAGTGTTAATGCACTGTAGTGTCCAGTCAGTCAGTGTTAATGTGCTGTAGTGTCCAGTCAGTGTTAATGTGCTGTAGTGTCCAGTCAGTCAGTCAGTGTTAATGTACTGTAGTGTCCAGTCAGTCAGTCAGTGTTAATGTACTGTAGTGTCCAGTCAGTCAGTCATTGTTAATGTGCTGTAGTGTCCAGTCAGTCAGTGTTAATGTACTGTAGTGTCCAGTCAGTCAGTGTTAATGTGCTGTAGTGTCCAGTCAGTCAGTGTTAATGTACTGTAGTGTCCAGTCAGTCAGTGTTAATGTACTGTAGTGTCCAGTCAGTCAGTGTTAATGTGCTGTAGTGTCCAGTCAGTGTTAATGTCCTGTAGTGTCCAGTCAGTCAGTGTTAATGTACTGTAGTGTCCAGTCAGTCAGTGTTAATGTGCTGTAGTGTCCAGTCAGTCAGTGTTAATGTACTGTAGTGTCCAGTCAGTCAGTCAGTGTTAATGTGCTGTAGTGTCCAGTCAGTCAGTGTTAATGTGCTGTAGTGTCCAGTCAGTGTTAATGTCCTGTAGTGTCCAGTCAGTCAGTGTTAATGTACTGTAGTGTCCTGTCAGTCAGTGTTAATGTGCTGTAGTGTCCAGTCAGTCAGTGTTAATGTACTGTAGTGTCCAGTCAGTCAGTGTTAATGTGCTGTAGTGTCCAGTCAGTCTGTCAGTGTTAATGTGCTGTAGTGTCCAGTCAGTCAGTGTTAATGTACTGTAGTGTCCAGTCAGTCAGTCAGTGTTAATGTACTGTAGTGTCCAGTCAGTCAGTGTTAATGTGCTGTAGTGTCCAGTCAGTGTTAATGTCCTGTAGTGTCCAGTCAGTCAGTGTTAATGTACTGTAGTGTCCAGTCAGTCAGTGTTAATGTGCTGTAGTGTCCAGTCAGTCAGTGTTAATGTACTGTAGTGTCCAGTCAGTCAGTTAATGTACTGTAATGTCCAGTCAGTCAGTGTTAATGTACTGTAGTGTCCAGTCAGTCAGTGTTAATGTGCTGTAGTGTCCAGTCAGTGTTAATGTCCTGTAGTGTCCAGTCAGTCAGTGTTAATGTACTGTAGTGTCCAGTCAGTCAGTGTTAATGTGCTGTAGTGTCCAGTCAGTCAGTCAGTGTTAATGTACTTTAGTGTCCAGTCAGTCAGTCAGTGTTAATGTGCTGTAGTGTCCAGTCAGTCAGTGTTAATGTACTGTAGTGTCCAGTCAGTCAGTGTTAATGTACTGTAGTGTCCAGTCAGTCAGTCAGTGTTAATGTACTGTAGTGTCCAGTCAGTCAGTCAGTGTTAATGTGCTGTAGTGTCCAGTCAGTCAGTGTTAATGTACTGTAGTGTCCAGTCAGTCAGTGTTAATGTACTGTAGTGTCCAGTCAGTCAGTCAGTGTTAATGTACTGTAGTGTCCAGTCAGTCAGTGTTAATGTGCTGTAGTGTCCAGTCAGTGTTAATGTCCTGTAGTGTCCAGTCAGTCAGTGTTAATGTACTGTAGTGTCCAGTCAGTCAGTGTTAATGTGCTGTAGTGTCCAGTCAGTCAGTCAGTGTTAATGTGCTGTAGTGTCCAGTCAGTCAGTGTTAATGTACTGTAGTGTCCAGTCAGTCAGTCAGTGTTAATGTGCTGTAGTGTCCAGTCAGTCAGTGTTAATGTACTGTAGTGTCCAGTCAGTCAGTGTTAATGTACTGTAGTGTCCAGTCAGTCAGTCAGTGTCAATGTGCTGTAGTGTCCAGTCAGTCAGTGTTAATGTGCTGTAGTGTCCAGTCAGTGTTATTGTCCTGTAGTGTCCAGTCAGTCAGTGTTAATGTACTGTAGTGTCCAGTCAGTCAGTGTTAATGTGCTGTAGTGTCCAGTCAGTCAGTCAGTGTTAATGTACTGTAGTGTCCAGTCAGTCAGTCAGTGTTAATGTGCTGTAGTGTCCAGTCAGTCAGTGTTAATGTACTGTAGTGTCCAGTCAGTCAGTGTTAATGTGCTGTAGTGTCCAGTCAGTCAGTGTTAATGTACTGTAGTGTCCAGTCAGTCAGTGTTAATGTACTGTAGTGTCCAGTCAGTCAGTGTTAATGTGCTGTAGTGTCCAGTCAGTGTTAATGTCCTGTAGTGTCCAGTCAGTCAGTGTTAATGTACTGTAGTGTCCAGTCAGTCAGTGTTAATGTGCTGTAGTGTCCAGTCAGTCAGTGTTAATGTACTGTAGTGTCCAGTCAGTCAGTCAGTGTTAATGTGCTGTAGTGTCCAGTCAGTCAGTGTTAATGCACTGTAGTGTCCAGTCAGTCAGTGTTAATGTGCTGTAGTGTCCAGTCAGTGTTAATGTGCTGTAGTGTCCAGTCAGTCAGTCAGTGTTAATGTACTGTAGTGTCCAGTCAGTCAGTCAGTGTTAATGTACTGTAGTGTCCAGTCAGTGTTAATGTCCTGTTGTGTCCAGTCAGTCAGTGTTAATGTACTGAAGTGTCCAGTCAGTCAGTGTTAATGTGCTGTAGTGTCCAGTCAGTCAGTGTTAATGTACTGTAGTGTCCAGTCAGTCAGTGTTAATGTACTGTAGTGTCCAGTCAGTCAGTGTCAATGTGCTGTAGTGTCCAGTCAGTCAGTGTTAATGTGCTGTAGTGTCCAGTCAGTGTTAATGTCCTGTAGTGTCCAGTCAGTCAGTGTTAATGTACTGTAGTGTCCAGTCAGTCAGTGTTAATGTGCTGTAGTGTCCAGTCAGTCAGTGTTAATGTACTGTAGTGTCCAGTCAGTCAGTGTTAATGTACTGTAGTGTCCAGTCAGTCAGTGTCAATGTGCTGTAGTGTCCAGTCAGTCAGTCAGTGTTAATGTGCTGTAGTGTCCAGTCAGTCAGTGTTAATGTACTGTAGTGTCCAGTCAGTCAGTGTTAATGTGCTGTAGTGTCCAGTCAGTGTTAATGTGCTGTAGTGTCCAGTCAGTCAGTCAGTGTTAATGTACTGTAGTGTCCAGTCAGTGTTAATGTCCTGTTGTGTCCAGTCAGTCAGTGTTAATGTACTGAAGTGTCCAGTCAGTCAGTGTTAATGTGCTGTAGTGTCCAGTCAGTCAGTGTTAATGTACTGTAGTGTCCAGTCAGTCAGTGTTAATGTACTGTAGTGTCCAGTCAGTCAGTGTCAATGTGCTGTAGTGTCCAGTCAGTCAGTGTTAATGTGCTGTAGTGTCCAGTCAGTGTTAATGTCCTGTAGTGTCCAGTCAGTCAGTGTTAATGTACTGTAGTGTCCAGTCAGTCAGTGTTAATGTGCTGTAGTGTCCAGTCAGTCAGTGTTAATGTACTGTAGTGTCCAGTCAGTCAGTGTTAATGTACTGTAGTGTCCAGTCAGTCAGTGTCAATGTGCTGTAGTGTCCAGTCAGTCAGTGTTAATGTGCTGTAGTGTCCTGTCAGTGTTAATGTCCTGTAGTGTCCAGTCAGTCAGTGTTAATGTACTGTAGTGTCCAGTCAGTTAGTGTTAATGTGCTGTAGTGTCCAGTCAGTCAGTCAGTGTTAATGTACTGTAGTGTCCAGTCAGTCAGTGTTAATGTGCTGTAGTGTCCAGTCAGTCAGTGTTAATGTGCTGTAGTGTCCAGTCAGTCAGTGTTAATGTACTGTAGTGTCCAGTCAGTCAGTGTTAATGTGCTGTAGTGTCCAGTCAGTCAGTGTTAATGTACTGTAGTGTCCAGTCAGTCAGTGTCAATGTGCTGTAGTGTCCAGTCAGTCAGTCAGTGTTAATGTGCTGTAGTGTCCAGTCAGTGTTAATGTCCTGTAGTGTCCAGTCAGTCAGTGTTAATGTACTGTAGTGTCCAGTCAGTCAGTGTTAATGTGCTGTAGTGTCCAGTCAGTCAGTGTTAATGTACTGTAGTGTCCAGTCAGTCAGTCAGTGTTAATGTGCTGTAGTGTCCAGTCAGTCAGTGTTAATGTGCTGTAGTGTCCAGTCAGTGTTAATGTGCTGTAGTGTCCAGTCAGTCAGTGTTAATGTGCTGTAGTGTCCAGTCAGTCAGTGTTAATGTACTGTAGTGTCCAGTCAGTCAGTCAGTGTTAATGTGCTGTAGTGTCCAGTCAGTCAGTGTTAATGTACTGTAGTGTCCAGTCAGTCAGTGTTAATGCACTGTAGTGTCCAGTCAGTCAGTGTTAATGTGCTGTAGTGTCCAGTCAGTGTTAATGTGCTGTAGTGTCCAGTCAGTCAGTCAGTGTTAATGTACTGTAGTGTCCAGTCAGTCAGTCAGTGTTAATGTGCTGTAGTGTCCAGTCAGTCAGTGTTAATGTGCTGTAGTGTCCAGTCAGTGTTAATGTCCTGTAGTGTCCAGTCAGTCAGTGTTAATGTACTGTAGTGTCCAGTCAGTCAGTGTTAATGTGCTGTAGTGTCCAGTCAGTCAGTGTTAATGTACTGTAGTGTCCAGTCAGTCAGTTAATGTCCTGTAGTGTCCAGTCAGTCAGTGTTAATGTACTGTAGTGTCCAGTCAGTCAGTGTTAATGTGCTGTAGTGTCCAGTCAGTCAGTCAGTGTTAATGTACTGTAGTGTCCAGTAAGTCAGTCAGTGTTAATGTACTGTAGTGTCCAGTCAGTCAGTGTTAATGTACTGTAGTGTCCAGTCAGTCAGTCAGTGTTAATGTACTGTAGTGTCCAGTCAGTCAGTGTTAATGTACTGTAGTGTCCAGTCAGTCAGTCAGTGTTAATGTGCTGTAGTGTCCAGTCAGTCAGTGTTAATGTGCTGTAGTGTCCAGTCAGTCAGTCAGTGTTAATGTGCTGTAGTGTCCAGTCAGTCAGTGTTAATGTACTGTAGTGTCCAGTCAGTCAGTGTTAATGTGCTGTAGTGTCCAGTCAGTGTTAATGTGCTGTTGTGTCCAGTCAGTCAGTCAGTGTTAATGTGCTGTAGTGTCCAGTCAGTCAGTGTTAATGTACTGTAGTGTCCAGTCAGTCAGTCAGTGTTAATGTGCTGTAGTGTCCAGTCAGTCAGTGTTAATGTACTGTAGTGTCCAGTCAGTCAGTGTTAATGTGCTGTAGTGTCCAGTCAGTGTTAATGTGCTGTAGTGTCCAGTCAGTCAGTCAGTGTTAATGTGCTGTAGTGTCCAGTCAGTCAGTGTTAATGTACTGTAGTGTCCAGTCAGTCAGTGTTAATGTACTGTAGTGTCCAGTCAGTCAGTCAGTGTTAATGTACTGTAGTGTCCAGTCAGTCAGTGTTAATGTACTGTAGTGTCCAGTCAGTCAGTCAGTGTTAATGTACTGTAGTGTCCAGTCAGTCAGTGTTAATGTGCTGTAGTGTCCAGTCAGTGTTAATGTCCTGTAGTGTCCAGTCAGTCAGTGTTAATGTACTGTAGTGTCCAGTCAGTCAGTCAGTGTTAATGTACTGTAGTGTCCAGTCAGTCAGTCGGTGGTAATGTGCTGTAGTGTCCAGTCAGTCAATGTTAATGTGCTGTAGTGTCCAGTCAGTGTTAATGTCCTGTAGTGTCCAGTCAGTCAGTGTTAATGTACTGTAGTGTCCAGTCAGTCAGTGTTAATGTGCTGTAGTGTCCAGTCAGTCAGTCAGTGTTAATGTACTGTAGTGTCCAGTCAGTCAGTGTTAATGTGCTGTAGTGTCCAGTCAGTGTTAATGTGCTGTAGTGTCCAGTCAGTCAGTGTTAATGTGCTGTAGTGTCCAGTCAGTGTTAATGTGCTGTAGTGTCCAGTTAGTCAGTGTTAATGTACTGTAGTGTCCAGTCAGTCAGTGTTAATGTACTGTAGTGTCCAGTCAGTCAGTCAGTGTTAATGTACTGTAGTGTCCAGTCAGTCAGTGTTAATGTGCTGTAGTGTCCAGTCAGTGTTAATGTCCTGTAGTGTCCAGTCAGTCAGTGTTAATGTACTGTAGTGTCCAGTCAGTCAGTGTTAATGTGCTGTTGTGTCCAGTCAGTCAGTCAGTGTTAATGTGCTGTAGTGTCCAGTCAATCAGTGTTAATGTACTGTAGTGTCCAGTCAGTCAGTCAGTGTTAATGTGCTGTAGTGTCCAGTCAGTCAGTGTTAATGTACTGTAGTGTCCAGTCAGTCAGTGTCAATGTGCTGTAGTGTCCAGTCAGTCAGTGTTAATGTGCTGTAGTGTCCAGTCAGTCAGTCAGTGTTAATGTACTGTAGTGTCCAGTCAGTCAGTCAGTGTTAATGTGCTGTAGTGTCCAGTCAGTCAGTGTTAATGTACTGTAGTGTCCAGTCAGTCAGTGTTAATGTACTGTAGTGTCCAGTCAGTCAGTCAGTGTTAATGTACTGTAGTGTCCAGTCAGTCAGTGTTAATGTACTGTAGTGTCCAGTCAGTCAGTCAGTGTTAATGTACTGTAGTGTCCAGTCAGTCAGTCAGTGTTAATGTGCTGTAGTGTCCAGTCAGTCAGTGTTAATGTACTGTAGTGTCCAGTCAGTCAGTGTTAATGTACTGTAGTGTCCAGTCAGTCAGTGTTAATGTGCTGTAGTGTCCAGTCAGTGTTAATGTCCTGTAGTGTCTAGTCAGTCAGTGTTAATGTACTGTAGTGTCCAGTCAGTCAGTGTTAATGTGCTGTAGTGTCCAGTCAGTCAGTGTTAATGTACTGTAGTGTCCAGTCAGTCAGTCAGTGTTAATGTGCTGTAGTGTTCAGTCAGTCAGTCAGTGTTAATGTGCTGTAGTGTCCAGTCAGTGTTAATGTCCTGTAGTGTCCAGTCAGTCAGTGTTAATGTACTGTAGTGTCCAGTCAGTCAGTGTTAATGTGCTGTAGTGTCCAGTCAGTCAGTGTTAATGTGCTGTAGTGTCCAGTCAGTCAGTCAGTGTTAATGTGCTGTAGTGTCCAGTCAGTCAGTCAGTCAGTGTTAATGTACTGTAGTGTCCAGTCAGTCAGTTTTAATGTGCTGTAGTGTCCAGTCAGTGTTAATGTCCTGTTGTGTCCAGTCAGTCAGTGTTAATGTACTGTAGTGTCCAGTCAGTCAGTGTTAATGTGCTGTAGTGTCCAGTCTGTCAGTGTTAATGTGCTGTAGTGTCCAGTCAGTCAGTCAGTGTTAATGTGCTGTAGTGTCCAGTCAGTCAGTGTTAATGTACTGTAGTGTCCAGTCAGTCAGTCAGTGTTAATGTGCTGTAGTGTCCAGTCAGTCAGTCAGTGTTAATGTGCTGTAGTGTCCAGTCAGTCAGTGTTAATGTGCTGTAGTGTCCAGTCAGTCAGTGTTAATGTACTGTAGTGTCCAGTCAGTTAGTGTTAATGTGCTGTAGTGTCCAGTCAGTCAGTGTTAATGTCCTGTAGTGTCCAGTCAGTCAGTGTTAATGTGCTGTAGTGTCCAGTCAGTGTTAATGTCCTGTAGTGTCCAGTCAGTCAGTCAGTGTTAATGTGCTGTATTGTCCAGTCAGTCAGTGTTAATGTCCTGTAGTGTCCAGTCAGTCGGTGTTAATGTGCTGTAGTGTCCAGTCAGTCAGTGTTAATGTACTGTAGTGTCCAGTCAGTCAGTCATTGTTAATGTGCTGTAGTGTCCAGTCACAGTGTCCAGTCAGTTATTCTTTGTGTCTGTATTTACCCCCCTCCCCTCTCTCTCACCCCAGTGTCAGGGTATGTTGTCCACCCCAGCTCAGACGTGGCCTCTGTGGTGTCTAACAGCATCACTGCAGAAACAGAGAGAGAGAGAGAGAGAGAGAGAATAAGAGAGAGCACAGTTAATACAGCCACAGACTAACTGACCGACTTAGTGTACTGTAAGAATATACACTTCCCATCTGCTGTGCACCAGAAACGCAAACAAGCTGACCAACACGCTGCCCTAGGGGTCAGTGGCATTGCAGTTCTCCTGACCCAGACTAATACACCTTGTTCTGTAGTCCTCAGTACCTTACAAACTACATTCCCACGAACACTTGCAGCTGTGCCCCAGTGGCCCAATAGGCACATACTGCCCCGCAGTATCAAGGGCAGTTCAGTTCCCCAGACCCTGATACTGTAGGACGGACAGAACGCTCCGCTATGTTCGCAGTGATAGCCCGTCCTGGCTGGCGCAGGGGCTTGTGGGAAATAGAGAGTCCCTCCCGGAAGAGCTCTCTCTCTGCAGTGTCAGAGCTGCTGCTCGATTTCATATTTCAACCCCCTTCAGTGTGACTCACGCAGTGGAAGCGCCTCCTCACACGCACACGCCACCATAAGCACGACTAACGCCTCTGTCCAACCCGACGCCATGTCTCAATCGCCCCCATCTGGCCCAATGCCATGTCTCATGCATATTCATGAGCTCACTGCCTTTGGGGGTGTGGCTTTCTGGAGGCTGGATTAGATTAGATACTGTTCATTACAAATTGTTAAATTCTGGCAAATGTGTTGATCATACATTCTTATAAACATATATATATATATATATATATATATATATATATATATATATATATATATATATATATAAATAACATGAAAAACAGACCTAATAAATAACTAAATATACTAAAATGATATTAATATTACAATTTCACTAGTTCATGTCTAATCATATTAATAATCATAAATAAACAATTCAGTTGATCTAATCCAGCCTCCGGAAAGCCACACCCCCAAAGGCAATGAACTCATGAATATGCATGAGACACAGCATCGGGCCGGACGGGGGCGATAGAGACACGCTGGCGGGCAGGACGGGGCGATAGTCGTGCTGACGGTGGCGTGTAGCCTGGGCACTGTATCTAAGGCAGGACTTCGAGCGTGTGCCGTAGTCACTGCAATGTAATGATCAGGCCCATGTGACTGTGCTGAAACAGAGATTATCTCTCTCAATCTGTCACCACACAGCAAATACACAGTGTAGACCCCCCCATCCCTCCATCCCTCTCTCTCTCTGTCCCCATCTCTCTCTCTCTCTCTCTCTCTCTCTCTCTCTATCTCCCTCCAGTACTCCATCTGTGTGTCTATCTCTCCCGGTCTTTCTGTATCTCTCCCTTTCTCTCTGTCTCTCCATCTTTCTCTCTCACATCTGTATCCATGTCCAGTGAGTCAGTCCGTTTGCTCACACAGTGAATTTCAACCCCTACCTTTCCCCCCTCTCTCTCCCTCCATCTCTCTATCGCTCTCTCCTGCTTCTCCAACTCCCCCCCTCCCTCCCTCTCTCTCAGTACAGATTGTAGACAGATTTGCAGTGTTGGGAGATTACTGACACAGATGGGGACTCTCCATCCCTCCCTCTTTATCTCTCTCTCTGATCCAGTAAAAGAATGTTATTAATAGTTAGTCTTTATTGTTTTTTCAAGAATGACACAAAGATGTCAGAAAGAAGGAAAACTAGAATACATTTATAATACATCCAGTCAGTATATTCAAAGCATCATCAAATGAATATTAATGTGCTGTAGTGTCCAGTCAGTCAATCAGTGTTAATGTGCTGTAGTGTCCAGTCAGTCAGTGTTAATGTACTGTAGTGTCCAGTCAGTCAGTGTTAATGTACTGTAGTGTCCAGTCAGTCAGTGTTAATGTACTGTAGTGTCCAGTCAGTCAGTCAGTGTTAATGTACTGTAGTGTCCAGTCAGTCAGTCAGTGTTAATGTGCTGTAGTGTCCAGTCAGTCAGTCAGTGTTAATGTGCTGTAGTGTCCAGTCAGTCAGTCAGTGTTAATGTGCTGTAGTGTCCAGTCAGTCAGTCAGTGTTAATGTGCTGTAGTGTCCAGTCAGTCAGTCAGTCAGTGTTAATGTGCTGTCATGTCCAGTCAGTCAATATGAAGGTACTATGGTGTTTTAACTTGCTCTCCCTCTTTTTCCCTCTCTTGCCCTCCCTTTCCCTCCCTACCACCATCACCATCTCGCTCTCTCTCTCTCTCTCTCTCTCTCTCTCTCTCTGGCTCAGTGTAATTACAGTATAGTGGTTTATCCTTAGCTGGCCTGTATTCTACTGAGCACATCTGGGATTAATTATAACACCTCAGACAGAAGACTTTTCCTCTCCTCTCTCTTTATTGTTTTTGATGACCCCTCTCTTTGTATAGTTAAACTTGTAGTTGACTTTCAAGAAAAACATACCTAAGACTAGAAAAAGGTATTATTATTATTATTATTATTATTATTATTATTATTATTATTATTATTATTATTTCCTGCATGTATGCATCACAGAAAAGTGCAATGGATCAGATTACTGCACCCTGAGATAAATGGAGAGGGTTAAGTCTTCTGCACTCACACTTCTCTCTCCCTCTCTACCTCCATCACTGACTCACACTCTCTCCCTCTCCCAGACTCCCTCTATCGCCCTCCCTCCCATCCTCCCTCCCTCTTGCTCTTTCTCCTTCTCTCCATCCCACTCCCTCCCTCTTGGTCTCTATTTCACTATCACTGCCTGTCTGTTTCCCTTTCGCTCTCTGTCTATAACTCTCTTTCTTTCTTCATCATGGCCTGATCTTTCTCTCCCTCCCTCTCTTTTTCTCTCTGCCTCTCCCACTACTCCTTCTCTCAGA
>NC_089850.1:62396547-62539047 GCF_036373705.1 Amia ocellicauda
GCTGCTACAGCGTGAGTGAAGGAGCTGCTACAGCGTGCATGTAAGAGCTGCTACAGCGTGTGTGTAAGAGCTTCTACTGTGTGTAAGAGTTGCTACAGCGTGCGTGTAAGAGCTGCTACAGTTTGTAAGAGCTGCTACAGTGTGTAAGAGTTGCTACAGCATGTGTGTAAGAGCTGCTACAGTGTGTAAGAGCTGCTACAGCGTGCGTGAAAGAGCTGCTACAGCGTGCGTATCAGAGCTGCTACAACGTGTGTGTAAGAGCTTCTACTGTGTGTAAGAGTTGCTACAGCGTGCGTGTAAGAGCTGCTACAGTTTGTAAGAGCTGCTACAGCGTGCGTGAAAGAGCTGCTACAGCGTGCGTGTAAGAGCTGCTACAGCGTGTGTGTAAGAGCTGCTACAGCGTGCATGTAGGAGCTGCTACAGCGTGTGTGTAAGAGTTGCTACAGTGTGCGTGTAAGAGCTGCTACAGTGTGCGTGTCAGAGCTGCTTCAGTGTGTAAGAGCTGCTACATCGTGTGTGTAAGAGCTGCTACAGCGTTTGTGTAAGAGCTGCTACAGTGTGCGTGTCAGAGCTGCTGCATCATGTAAGAGCTGGTTCAGTGTGTATGAGCTGCTACAGTGTGTGCGTAAGAGCTGCTACAGTGTGTGTGTAAGAGCTGCAACAGTGTGTGTGTAAGAGCTGCTACAGTGTGTAAGAGCTGCTACAGTGTGTAAGAGCTTCTACAGTGTGTGCGTAAGAGCTGCTACAGCGTGTGTGTAAGAGCTGCTACAGTGTGTGTGTAAGAGCTGCTACAGTGTGTGTGTAAGAGCTGCTACAGTGTGTGTGTAAGAGCTGCTACAATGTGTGTGTAAGAGCTGCTACAGTGTGTGTGTAAGAGCTGCTACAGTGTGTAAGAGCTGCTACAGTGTGTAAGAGCTTCTACAATGTGTGTGTAAGAGCGGCTAGAAACATTCTACAGAAAGGATTATTAAAACAGTTAGACAAGTTAGTTTTTAGGGTAATTCATAATTTAATATTTAATCAGAAAGATTTTCAGTAATTAAATGCATAGATACATTTGCTCTCTTGAATGCCCTGCTTGTGTTATCTAACACAAATAAATGTACCTCAGGCAATGTGATGTGTTGACAGATAAATATTGAATTGCATATTCTCTTACCTAGACTGGAGCTTTTCCTTACTGCTTTACTGATTATACAGGGTGAATTGTTATATATTATCTCTCATACACCAGGCCTTGTTTTTCTACAGATCAGTAGATCATGAAATTTGCAATGCAAACTGAAACTATTTGATAACTAAATGATACCTAAGAGTATTAGAACATATCCATATCTAATTATGATTATGCAACAATCCCTAGAAGCAAAAGTGTAGGTTTCATGGGAGTATTTGTTAGCATCTACTACAGCAGCCAGATGTACCAGGAGGCAGAGTCCCGGATCAAACAGAGGCAAGAGCAGATCCTGAGGGACAGAGAGGAGAGGAAACAGAGGGAAGAGGAAGGGCTGAGAGAGAAGCATCAGAAGGAAGTGCACAACTGCCTCCGCAGGAGAGTGGAGAAGAAACAGAGGGATGAAGAGGAGGAGACAGAGAGAGGGAGCCACACTGCCAGTCATGAGGAGACACAGTAGAGAACTGGAGACACCCAACAGTAAGTCAGTGTGGTAAGGTTAACAGCTGTTGAATCCAACTTTTATCTGTGTATGGATCTTTCCCAATAAGTCAGACTGATGAACCAGAAGTATATGAAGATAGAAGTTTATTCTGAATACAAGCAGCTCGGGAAAAAAATACCCAAAGAGGCAGTCTCTATGGAAGCAGTTTCTCAGAGGCACTATCCACACCCACAGATATTTATATGATATAGTACATGACATGACAGAATCTCTTCCAATCTCTTCAGACATGTAAGTTTCTTTAGGGCATGTTACAGCATTACAGGTCTTGTTGCTGGGCAGACAGGGAGTTATGTCCGTTATCACAATACATACCACAAGGAGCAGTCTGAGGATATTCTGACAGATTCTCTTGAGAACCACAGAGTAAAACAACAGACATTCTGGATACTTGTTCATCCTATTTATATGTAAAGAACGTCAAGTACAGACAACATTAAGTATAGACAAGGACAAGGTTAGTCACCTAGCATTCTTCATCTTTATCATCCTCAAAGTGGAGGATTTTTAGAACCCGAAACTATTTAACCCTTTGATCCCCAGCCTCTTCACAGCAGATGCACTACAGCACTGAGGCCTCTTACCGACTATGTCACTACAGCACACTGACACACAGCTGTACAACCCTGACAAACACACTCACACACACACACTCTCTCTCTGCAGTGTCTGGAGCAGAGGACCCTGCCCTGGAGAAGCCTTGAGCTCCAGTGTGCTCTGTACAGCCATGGGGACTGACAGCTGTGCTGAAGGGGCTGTGGGACTGGGGCTCCTGAGCTGGACACCCTGCTCTGAGCTCATACTGCGGGGCTCATGTAAAAGCCGCTGGACACGGACACTGACTGGACTGCACACAGACTCTGGTCTATAATATTATGTGTGTAAATATCTTATCAGTGCTGGACAGAGTTTAATGCATTTCATTACACAGACTGAACTGTATATAAATGAACAGGTTCCACATCACTGTCTGTGTGTAAAGTGCTGTGTATTGTTCTGTACGTTTATATCATATGGACTGACCTATAATGTTTTATATCACAGTGTGACCTGGACATATCTAAACAGTGCCTGATACAGGAGTGCCCACTGACTGGTGGGCTGTGTATTGTTTTATAACTTTATATCTTACTGAATATTAGCCTTGAAATAAATATTTGACTACAATCTTCAATCTGTGACTCGTTACGTTAAAGTCATCACCCATGGGAGCGGCTCTGACACTGACACTGCAGGAACTTGGACCCAGCAGGCCAATAAACAGCTCGTAGAGAGAGTCACAACGGGCCTGCATTGTCTCTTCAATTATTCCTTTATCGGTATTGCAATCATTTACGTGCTTTTGCATGGAACAGCCCGTCTCGTCTGCTCCGCCTGCCAGTTTCAATTCACAAAGTCCAAAGCCATGCTTTGTAATCCAGGACCGGAACATCGCCTTGCTGTCGTCTCTCCCCCATTTTATGATGTGTTTGAGCGGGTGGCTTGATCACTTGCTCTTCCCACCGTCCCTGGTCTGCGGTCACCTTCACTGAAGAGCCTCTGTAGCAGCCTCTGATGCTCCTCTTCTGGGGACGCAGGTGGAGGTGATCAGCAGTGGAATGAGCCCCGGTGACAATGTGTGATCAGTATGATTGGCTAGGAAAGTAATATATTATTTTCAGTTATTGCTATCATTGCTCGACTTCACAACCTGATTTTTGGCTGTGGAGTAAATAAGTCCATTATTATTAATGGACACCAAACAAGCACGATGGGTCGAATGGCCTCCTCTCGTTTGTAAACACTGTGGCACTGGCAGTAAGAGGCAGCTACCAATAACCACGACTGCGCCACTCCCCGTTTGCTTTGAAGTGAGTGGGGGGACTCACTGAACCCCTCACGCAGGTCTGGCACACAATCCCAGGACATAGCACGAACACCAGTTATAAAAGTGTATTATACACAGCCCACAAATCCAGAGGGATGGGGCACGAAGTCCACACCCTCTACTAGTTACTTTGAACCCCCCCCTTAAAACAGCCTTTAATCAATGTTGTACGTGTCACAGGCGTGACTATGTATACCCACTGTCTGAGCACATTTACATTTTTCGTTTTGTTATTGAAGCACTTATATACTTATGTTTTATTACATTCTTCTTTTCATGATGTCACATTTGATCGATCACTTTTTTGTGCACAGACAGGACTCGGTTGTGACCTGAGAATGTAGGTTGAAGCTCTTTGGTTATTGGCCAGGGGAAAGACCGCTATCTTTAATTGATATGCTGATGGAGTAGAAGAGAGGGGCTCTTTGTATTAGGGTGGATGAGAGAAGACCGGCAGCCGGAGCGCTCAGGAGAGGGTTAGTGCAGGAAAGCAGCGTGGAGAAGGACACAGACCCGACTGAAGGAGAAGACCTGAGGACCGCGCTGGCACCAACAGCAGAGTGGAGGACCCACTGGCAGGCGGGCTGAAATCACAGAGGGCAGACACTGCAGGATCACACAAAGTGCCGGGGACATCGACGCACTGCTGAGCTCCGTGGCGCTGAGTGGACATGGGGAAAGCCCGCACAAAGAGACATGCTGACGCTTTAACCTCATTCTTAGCACTTTGATCTCCCAATATAATAGTGTTATTCTTGTGCAGTTCTTTCTACTTGTAATAGGCAGTCATTTTTAATCACACAGGGTTTTAAATTTTAATATTTTAAACAGGGCCGGTTTTTAATTTAAGATTGATGGTTTTATTGATTTACCTGCTATATGGAAGAGAGACTTGCTTGGTAAAGTGTGGAATAAACCAAATTGCATTTTATTTTATTCTAGGGAAGCCACTGAGGATTACCTTTGTTTGCACATCCCTGATGCACACCACCCCTACCCTCTTTCTGGCCCTGGATGTATAGTGCCAGCCTACAAGCTGATGTGGTTTTATTATTTATTTATTTATTTATTTATTTTTATTTTTTGCTACTTTGCACCCTAGCCAAGCCAAGTGGGTTTTATGCATTTAATATTTTAATAATCCCTGTTCTAAATTTCATATGCCATCTTGGTGTTGGCCTCTGGTACTACTTCCCACTTAATTAAATATTTTAGTGGGTCCTGGTACCCTACTTTTACCACCAGGTGGCATAGTTGGCTAGTTTCCTGTGACACCCACAACTAAAAAAAAAAAAACAAATTTAGATTAGAGGTTCGGTAGACCTAATGAACTAATCCTATCCATATGGGTGGCTCATATAAAAGCAGGGGTCAATCTACCAAGTCCAAGGAAAGAGCATTTAAAGCATTTACTGGCTGGTCTCCCGCACTCGGGCTAACAAAAGTCCTCGGGTTCCACTGTCTGTCCCAGAAAGTCCCTCCCGGGTCGGTGGAGTGGGTCCCTGCTGCGGAACGGTGGCACCTTAACTCTCAAGAGAGACTCCAAGGGACTACTACACTGATCGAACTGGAGAAGTAAGAATACACACCGCCAGTTGGACTTTGGCTGAGGGATGTACATTATTTCTCCCTCCCGTAGGCACTCCACTGATGCCAACACTGACTCAGGCAGGGCATACAGACACAGCAGGCAGCACCTCAGAGCTGAGGACAACACACGCCCAGGGCCCCGTTCTTCAGCCTCATCAGAGGTCTCCACTCCTGATGCTCTGATAGCTTCTGCTGAAGGAGAGACTGGCAGGACAGACACTGTTTGTTCACCTCAAACAGACCAGCGATAAGGCCAGAGGCAGGAATAAGCAGAGTGACAGTCCAGCGAGCCTTTGATGAAGTCAAAGTATTTTAAAGACAAAGTCTGGAGAAAGTAATAATGAAGTTAGGAAACATTGTGGAAGCAGGAATCGGCTGTAACACCTTCATTGAGAAACTGTGAAATATACCGATCAAATACAGTACTGTGAAAACTGTCCAATGCGTTCATAATCACCAATGAAGAATCGACATGTTAAACAACAAATAACACAAACAGCACAAACCCACACAGCGTTAGCAAAAACAGACGACAAGACAAACACACTGGTGCCATCTCAGGGATTCCAGCTTACCTCTACCGCCTCCCGGTTCTACATCCCTGGCGTAAGCGCCACCATCGCCGTGGTAAACGCAGCGGTTGGCTGGTGAGGATGAAGGCTTGTTTGGTGCATTTTTCCAGGGCTCACTGGACTGAGAACCGAGTTGAGCCTCGCCTTTTAATTTCTTGGTGATCACTAGATCCTGTCGACGCCTGACTGGTACCTGTCGTCGGCCCGGATGAGGTGTTTCAGCCCCGCGCCCCCTGCTCTCCTCGTCCTCGCAGCCGCGGTGTAAATCTACGAGACCTGCAGCCTTTGTGTCGGGTTACTTGGAAAGTCAGCACCGCAGACTCACCAGTTACTGCCAGGATTGGCCTGGTAAATGCTAGATCGCTAGCGAACAAAACTTTTATCCTAAAGGATTTCTTCATGACCTGGGGATTGGATCTTCTCTGTGTAACTGAGACGTGGCTGAGTGTTGGCGAGTCCAGTGCTTTCTCTGAACTCTTACCGCATGATTGCTGGTATTTAAACTCCCCGCGAACGTTGGGACGAGGAGGAGGAATAGCAGCTGTTTATAATAATGTGTATAATGTAAACAGCTATCACTATCATCCTCGATCAGCAGTTTTGAAGTGAGTTTATTTGAGTTGGGTCGTTCTCACACAGTGTTGTGTGCAGTGTTTTATCGGCCTCCCAAATACAATAAGGACTTTATAAATGATTTTTGTAAACAATATATGAGGTCTTACATCCTGGATTGTAAAAGCTGATAAGTGCAGACAAGATGTACTGTAGGTCACAGTCAAGGGCCAAGGAAAAGGGAGCATAGGGGAATCAAAATAACAATACGAGTACTAGTAATGCAAGACAAGTAGTATGACAATTGTAATATAAAAATGTAAAGGGCTATACTATGGGGGTGCAATGTTTTTCATTATGTTCAGCACACACAGTGACACATACAGAATACCAGGTGCATATTGCTGCTCAGTTCAATTAGTTTTAATTGTGATGTTATTGACTCCATCCAAGTCTCTTTCTGTTTCTTTTAATATATCAATTTATTAAATTGACTTTTGTAATTTTTATAATTAGTCAAAGTGCGATTTCTTGAGTCTTCATCTCCATCTCCTTCTCCTCCTTTTCCATCTCCCTCTCCTCTCCTCAACAGGAAGATGTTAACCATTCACTGTATGTGCTTTCCCTGCTTGTTTGCACAGCTCTCAAGTCTCACACATTGAGGCTCCACATCACACTCTCACAGTAACTGCTCTGGCCTTGTTATTCATCTTTGTTTTGTTTTCAGCTATTCCAGAAGCACCAGCACTGTCCCCCAGTAACCAGCTGTGCTCCCGTCCACAGAGACGCTGCAGAACTTATAGAGGGTGGAGTGAAGATGTGAGAACTAGAGGCCATGGAGAAATTTGTACCAAAACTTAGCAAATCGAGGACCAAAAAGCATTGGCCAAAATGGTTTAATAGATGTTTGCAAAAAGAATATCAAGAGAAAGAAAATGTTGTATAGCACATACAAAAGGGATAGAGACAAAACAAAATACAACTGCAAAGAGACCTTAAGAAAGGGATCAGGAAAGCAAAGAGCGAAATAGAAAGAACTACAGCTCTTGGAGCTAAAACTAATGCAAAGAGCTTTTTTCAATACTACAACAGCAAGAGGACAATAAAGGAGGAAGTGAAACAGATAAAGGGCAAAAATTGAAGATGTGGCAAATGTTTTAAATGTTACAAAAGGAAAAACAGATAACATGCCACAGGTTAACAACCAGTCCAGTCAAACCCTAAGAGAGATCAGGATAAATGAGGAGGAGGTACTAAAGGGACTAGCAGAATTAAAAACAATCAAATCACCTGGGCCAGATGGGATGTTTCCAACAGTACTTAAAGAAATTAGGGAAATTATTTATAGGCCACTAAGTCAAATATTCCAAATGACACTTAGAACAGGGGATGAGCCAACTGACTGGAAGACAGCAAATGTCATAGCAATCCACAACAAAGGGGACAAAACTGAGCCAGGAAATTACAGACCAATAAGTCTCACCTGCATTACCTATAAGGTTCCTCACCAAAGACTGATCCTCAGATTGGAAGCTGTAGGCATTCAGGGTAATGTAAGTAGATGGATTATGAACTGGTTGATGTCTAGGAAACAGAGGGTGTCGATTAGAGGAGTCACTTCTAACTGGAGTGAGGTTGTTAGTGGAGTTCCACAGGGATCAGTACTAGGGCCTTTGCTTTTTCTAATCTATATTAATGATCTGGACTCTGGGATAGTTAGCAAACTTGTCAAACCTGCAGATGATACTAAAATAGGTGGCTCAGCAGATACAATCTCAGCAGCACAGGCTATTCAGAGGGACTGAGATAATATTCAGTTGTGGGCGACACCTGGCAGATGAAATTCAATGTAGACAAGTGCAAGGTATTACATGCAGGTAACAAAAATGTCCACTATAATTACACTATGGGAGGAATAGAACTAGATGAAGTAACGCATGAGAAAGACCTAGGAGTCTATGTGGACTCCTCACTTTCTCCATCCACACAATGTGGGGAAGCAATAAAAAAGGCAAACAGAGTGTTAGGGTATATTGTCAAAAGTGTAGAATTTAAAACAAGGGCAGTGATGTTCAGACTGTACAATGCACTAGTTAGAGCTCATCTGGATACTGGGGACAGTTCTGGGCTCCACACTTCAAGAAAGATATCGCTGCTCTAGAGGCAGTTCAGAGGAGAACAACCAGACTTATTCCAGGTCTGAAGGGAAAGTCCTACTGAGAGACTGAGGACCTGAACCTTTTCACCCTGGAACAGAGGAGACTACGTGGGGACTTGATCCAAGTCTTCAAAATCATGAAAGGCATCAACCACATCAAACCAGAGGAGCTTTTCCAGATCAGCAGGGACACACGCACCCGGGGACACTAATGGAAATTGGGCTTCAAGGCATTCAAGACAGAAAACAGGAGACACTTCTTAACACAGAGTAGTCACAATCTGAACAAACTCCCCAGCGATGTGGTGGAAGCTGAAAATGTGGGAACATTAAAAAATAGATCACTTAGATATTAATGGACACCTGTTGGGGTAAAATTGCCACCTATGTATTGTATATACCCACTGTATAATACTCTGCATCTTGGAAATGTCAAACCACAAACTCCCTATATTTATATTATATTTTGAGGAACAGCTCAGAGCTGACAACATAAACAATATACATGCTGCTCTTCAGACAAACCAGAAATAAGATTGAGTCCCACGTCATCTACTACTAGGCAAACCGTGCAGCTGTGTTAACTGAAGCTCTTGAGTGTGTTATGAATGTTATGACTTATGAGATCGAACACATTTCATGTCTGCCTAGCAACTAGATCTGTAATATGTTTGTAATATCTGTATGTATCCACCATCCTGCACTGACGGCGCTAGTCCAGGGGACCTGAAGGGTTTACGTCTGGTGAAGTGGTTGTACCTTAACAATGCGAGAGGTCCCGGGTTCAAATCCTGGACGAGCCCCCACTTCACCAGAAGTAAACCCTTCAGGTCCCCTGGACTAGCGCCATCAGTGCAGGATGGTGGATCCTCCGCAGGAGATGAGCTTGGGAAGAAAAAAAGTCACCGACACAATGCCAGATCGTTTGTCTTCGATTTATTTTTGCAACAACACACACTTTTATACATGTCAGAAGTCTGATTGCCAAGAGTTCCGGGGCAGGTACATACAGATATTACAAACATACACTCACCTAAAGGATTATTAGGAACACCTGTTCAATTTCTCATTAATGCAATTATCTAACCAACCAATCACATGGCAGTTGCTTCAATGCATTTAGGGGTGTGGTCCTGGTCAAGACAATCTCCTGAACTCCAAACTGAATGTCTGAATGGGAAAGAAAGGTGATTTAAGCAATTTTGAGCGTGGCATGGTTGTTGGTGCCAGACGGGCCGGTCTGAGTATTTCACAATCTGCTCAGTTACTGGGATTTTCACACACAACCATTTCTAGGGTTTACAAAGAATGGTGTGAAAAGGGAAAAACATCCAGTATGCGGCAGTCCTGTGGGCGAAAATGCCTTGTTGATGCTAGAGGTCAGAGGAGAATGGGCCGACTGATTCAAGCTGATAGAAGAGCAACTTTGACTGAAATAACCACTCGTTGCAACCGAGGTATGCAGCAAAGCATTTGTGAAGCCACAACACGTACAACCTTGAGGCGGATGGGCTACAACAGCAGAAGACCCCACCGGGTACCACTCATCTCCACTACAAATAGGAAAAAGAGGCTACAATTTGCACAAGCTCACCAAAATTGGACAGTTGAAAACTGGAAAAATGTTGCCTGGTCTGATGAGTCTCGAATTCTGTTGAGACATTCAGATGGTAGAGTCAGAATTTGGCGTAAACAGAATGAGAACATGGATCCATCATGCCTTGTTACCACTGTGCAGGCTGGTGGTGGTGGTGTAATGGTGTGGGGGATGTTTTCTTGGCACACTTTAGTGCCAATTGGGCATCGTTTAAATGCCATGGCCTACCTGAGCATTGTTTCTGACCATGTCCATCCCTTTATGACCACCATGTACCCATGCTCTGATGGCTACTTCCAGCAGGATAATGCACCATGTCACAAAGGTCGAATCATTTCAAATTGTTTTCTTGAACATGACAATGAGTTCACTGTACTAAACTGGCCCCCACAGTCACCAGATCTCAACCCAATAGATCATCTTTGGGATGTGGTGGAACGGGAGCTTCGTGCCCTGGATGTGCATCCCACAAATCTCCATCAACTGCAAGATGCTATCCTATCAATATGGGCCAACATTTCTAAAGAATGCTTTCAGCACCTTGTTGAATCAATGCCACGTAGAATTAAGGCAGTTCTGAAGGTGAAAGGGGGTCAAACACAGTATTAGTATGGTGTTCCTAATAATCCTTTAGGTGAGTGTGTGTGTGTGTGTGTATATATATATATATATATGATATGTACAGTAAACAAGTCCTAGAGTGCACACATCGCTAAGAGCAGAGGGAAAGGAAGCATAGGAGAAATCAACATTAACAATATGAGTACTGGTAAAGATTGAGTATATCAAAGCATTACATTGAATCGGTGCAATTTTACAGGATAATAAACAACTGGATTACAAGTAGAGTCTGAACAGATGTCTTGAGTAAGCGCAGGAAGGAGGTCAGAGACTCTTGAGATATCTTATATACAAATAGATCCCTATTCTTTGAAAAATTGTTTCACAGTCATTGGTGGGTCAGCTGTTTAATGCGAAACGATTCTGTATGAGTGTTTGGGGTCCCAGTAGCCTGGAGGGAGTTTGCTGTAGTTTCTGCTATCCATTCAGCAGTTACCATGTCCTTCGTGATCCAGTTGACACAGCACTAGGTAACATGTTGTTAATCTGGCAAAACCAATAGTGAAATGAGTGCTGTGTTTTAAAGAAATGTAGTGTCTGTCCCGCATGTCTTGTCTTAGTGGAGACATTTCGTAACCAATATTTGTTGGGAAGGGGTTTGGACATTGCCTCATAAGTGTCTGATTAGTAATAAAATCAAAATGTCCTTTAAAATAATTCACAAATGTTATCCTGCCAACCCTTTTTTATTATTGAAAAAGGACATAAATGTAAACTGTGTCCCATGTGATTCATGGCCAGAAACTGTATTGCACTTATTCAGGCATTGCACTTATTCATAGCAAATATGGCAAGACGTGTGTAGGTTTATTATGGATTATATTTGTATGACTTATGTGAAAATGTCCTGCCTCTTTTCATATTCAAAACTTTCTACTTTTTTCAAATAACAAGTGAATTTTATAACATGATGCATCTGGACTGTATTAAAGACACCCTTTCTTCTATTATTTCACCAGCCCTGTTTTCTCCTGCTGTGAAGTGCTGTGTCTTGTAGCGGCTTCATGAATATTCATGAGCACATCAAGCCTGAGGCAGAGCCTCGATCTAGGAGGCGGGTTTGTCATCGAAGACAAGTGAAGAATAGATAGCATGTGGATTATTATAATCATTATTATCACTGTAAGTAGTAGAAGTATTAATAATGATGGCACGAAGGTGTTCGGTATTGAATTGTGGCAACACAACCAATACAAATCAAAATCTGTTTTCCGCTTGATGATATTCTGTCAGTTTTACTTCATAAATAATATACTTCTGAGACATTAGTATTACTGATATTATCCATGTATTATAAATTACAATATTATTATTATTATTATACTCACACACTCTTATGTTTTGAGTTGCTGCCGATCTGTCGTAACCAAACCAGCCAAGGCTTGCTGTGCTCATGAATATTCATGAGCCGCTACTGGACACAGCGCTCCAGCCGTGAGTGCTCGTCGGGCAGGTGGAAACTGCTGTTGAAACAATAACTTGTATTTTAAGAAGGGGTGTCTGTAACAATCCAGATGCAGTGTGTTAAAAAATGCAATTGTATATTTACGTTTGTGCTATTGTTTAATTTTCTTCAACTGAAGAAACTGATACCAAAGAAGAGAAAGTGAAAGTGAAAAAGTTACTTGCCAATATCTGTAAATAAGACTTTTAAAATGCAGGTTCAGGAGTTTAGACTGTTGCCATTCATTCCACAACAAGAGGCATCGTGTGTCATTTGATTGACAGAAAAGCAAACCGGAATTGAAGTGAATTATTGAATCTGGAAGGTATTTTTGCATTTACTGTAAATTGTCTGAACATTCACTTATATTGTAAATGAGAGAGAGCAGCCGTGACCCGTCCAACATCCAGGGTCCTTTGGTCATCCGCTCTTCGAGTCCTGTGCTCGAGTGCCGCTCAGCACTGTATCAATTGCCTGGCATCTAAGCTTTGGATTGGGGCTGTGCCACCCGCTACACCGCTATATGTTCTTCCTTGGATTTTGGGATTTTCATTTCACTCCCTGATGTTGTCAGAGTTGAGTGCATTTAATTCATTTTTAACTGGAACTCATCGCCATTTTTTTTTCACCCAACTGTGATTTGAATCCCCTCACTGGTGGAAGTACTTCCGCCTCACTGAGCAATTTGCAGTGTGACTAAAACCACGTGCCCTATTATAGCCTTCCAGGGCAAAGGCATCATGGGAAATGTAGTCTTTTTGTATGTACTGCAGTGTGCAGTCAGTCAGTGTTATACTGTATTAAACCTCCCACACACTCTCTCTCTCTGCAGGCATTTGGGTTCCCTCTTTCTGTGTGTTTTGTCAAGGGGAGCCCAGAGGTGTTCTTCAGCTCGGACAGATTCGAGCTGATGGCGCACTGCCTAGGTCTGAGCCTGTTACTACTATTATTATTAATATTATTAGTTATAGTAGTTACTTTATGAAGTATTAGTAGCATTATGAATTGTACTTGTCAGTACAACTTGCATGAGTTTCTGTATTATAATACTTAATAATAGTGTAGTTGTCCAGTATACTGTTAATAGTATGATAATTATTATAATAATGTCTTCATATTATAAATATGTTAGTCTTTTAAGTTTCTTTGATCCATGATTAACGTTCATTTCTGTCCGCCGTCTGCCTTTTTCTCTTTCAGGTGAGAAATGGGTGGGTCCTCAGCCAGACAGACCCACAGCAAAGATGTGAGAGGGAATGTTAATAAAGTCAATGAATGATAATTAATTAATTATCTGTCCGTCATTTTTGTACACTGACTGAATGGACACTACAGCACATTTACACTGACTGGACAGACAGATAAAGAGTGATGGGAATAGTGGGTAGATACACTACATTCCCTCTGTTCTTACCCTGACGGAGGAGAGGAGAGGGGGAGAGAACGAGTGTAGCCAGTCTGTCTGGTTGTGAGATAAATTTTGACAGAGCATTTCACGAATTCCACCAGAGAGATTGGGAGACCAGAATAGAGCGGCTCGGCCGGTTCTGCAGGAGAGAGATTTTTACTGAGTGTGCAACTACCCACTGTGTCATGCTGTGTTGTGCAATATTGTACTGCAGTGTCTCACGTGGCATTGCACTGGTGTGTGTGCTTGTTTTCTCAAATTCAGTGAGTTACTGTAAAATAATCAAACTACAGTCAGCTCCTAGTACTAATAATAATAGTACACAACAGTAACCCAATAAGCTACACAGTCACTTAATAATAACACTAAACTATGTCCTGTAGTAGTAGTAATAATAATAACTGTGATAGAGAGGGAGAGACAGCGCCCCCTCACTCTACAGGCATATCAGGGGAACTGCAGCTAATTGGGACACTACTACTACTAATAATAATCATAGAAAGAATCATATTGTGTTACAGTAAATGCTCTGTGCAGTACTGTGGGATGCAGTCAGTACTTCAACTCTGACAGAGAGAGAGGAGGAAGAGTGAGGGAGGCGAGGCGAGGGAGGGAGGAGAACAATTGAAGGTGTGTCTTGAACCAGTAGAGGTGTGACGATAGAGAGAGAAAGAAATAGGAACAGAGAGACATGTTTAGGAATCTGACACTGCGAAGAAGGGAACTAACCAATGTCACAGCTAGAGACAGAGATCGAGCAATAGATGGATAGATAGAGAGAGAGATACACAGAGAGTCAGGGACAGACAGACGGACGGACAGCACAGCCTGCAAGTGTGACGATGTGATCGTTCTCCCAGTGGACAGCAGAGAGAGAAGGAACTGCACAGAGACAGAGAGAGAGAAAGAGCAACAGGTAAGTTTACATTTTGCAAATATCTGTGCACCTGCAGTTTTCAGTAAGTGTGTCAGTCCGTCTGTGTGTCAGTCAGTCATTCTGAGTGTCAGTCAGTGTGTCAGTTGGTCGGTGTATCACTCAGTCAGTCTCGTGTCTCTGGCATGCAGTCTGACTTGTTTATTTCCAGAATAACATGTAACTTCACGCATACACCCAGAGAAACTGGTCTGTGCACTGAGAAAAATAGAGAGAGATTAATACAGCACATTAACACTGACTGACTGGACACTACAGCACATTAACACTGACTGACTGGACACTACAGTACATTAACACTGACTGACTGACTGGACACTACAGCACATTAACACTGACTGACTGACTGGACACTACAGCACATTAACACTGACTGACTGACTGGACACTACAGCACATTAACACTGACTGACTGGACACTACAGCACATTAACACTGACTGACTGGACACTACAGCACATTAACACTGACTGACTGGACACTACAGCACATTAACACTGACTGACTGGACACTACAGCACATTAACACTGACTGACTGACTGGACACTACAGCACATTAACACTGACTGACTGACTGGACACTACAGTACATTAACACTGACTGACTGACTGGACACTACAGTACATTAACACTGACTGACTGGACACTACAGTACATTAACACTGACTGACTGGACACTACAGTACATTAACACTGACTGACTGGACACTACAGTACATTAACACTGACTGACAGTACAGAGACACAGAGAGGGAGAGAGATGTGTCAGTTGGTTTCTAACCCAGTTTCTCAGTCTTTGTGTCACTTGATCCAGTCCTGCTGTTAGTGAGACACACCCAGGATACACTATACTGTGTGTGTGTCTTGACAGTATCAGTGTCTGTGTCTTGTTATGTGAGCACTAACGAGCCTGTGAGTCGATGTGTCTCGCAGTAGCAGCACTGCTCACACCGAGCCTCTGTGCTGTAGTGTAATATACTGTACTGTACCAGTGTTAGTATAGTACTGTACTGTACATGCTGTAGTATACTATAGTGTAGTGTATGGAGTGTGCTGTATACTACTGCACTGAATATTTACACATTGACTAATAATAGCTCTGATTGTAATAGTACAGTATCATCAGTAATAGTAGACACAGTAGTAGCACTTAGAGTATCGTATCAAACATGCTTTCTGTGTCATTACAAAACATTACATTTGAAAGAATATCATTATTAATGAGTATGTGTTTATTATTTGAATAATCGTGGTCTCTGTCTGTCTGTCCACAGCAATGTCGTCGCTGACTGGGGCAGATTACCAGTGCGAGCCCAACCAGACGCTCTGCAGTGAGACCCTCTCACACACCTTACTCCCTCTCATTTAGTGCTGTTTATACATTGGTTATGGTTTACCTATTTATTTATTTATGTATTTATTAATTTATTTCTATGTTTATCAATCTGAAAACGCTCTGTGGCTCCCCCGGCGAAGGGCGGAATACAAATAAAAATTGATTGATTGATTTAATTAATTTACTCATTTAAGCCTGTTTAATTAACCTGTGCTGAATTCTGACATTGCCACTGAGTCCAGGGCTAAAATATTCCCCCTCTCTCGGTCCCTCTCTCTCCCTCTCTCCCCTTCTCTCACCCCAATTGCCCTCCTCTTTCTCACCTCATCCCTCTTTCTCCCTCCATTTTTCCAATAATCCTTCCCCCCCTCCCTTTATCCCTCCACCTCCTCCCCTCTCCCTCCTTCCACCTCTTCCCTGTCTCTTTCCCTTGATCTCCCTCTCCTCCTCTTCTCTCTCCCCCCGCCCATCTCTCTCTCAGACATCAGGGTGTATCAGCAGGAGATCATCATCGTGCCCATCCTCTTCCTCGCCTCCTTCCTCATCGTCTTCACCTTGCTGATGCTGCTGCGCTACTGTCCAGAGAAAGTGCAGCCAAAGGGGGAGGTGTCCCAGCGGGGAACACACAAGGAGCGGAACCGACACCGTGGACGGAGCCACCTGCAGGGAGTGGATGGTAAGAGTCCTAATAAAACTGTTACAGCAGTCAGTGTTAATGTGCTGTAGTGTCCAGTCAGTCAGTCAGTGTTAATGTACTGTAGTGTCCAGTCAGTCAGTCAGTGTTAATGTGCTGTAGTGTCCAGTCAGTCAGTGTTAATGTGCTGTAGTGTCCAGTCAGTCAGTGTTAATGTGCTGTAGTGTCCAGTCAGTCAGTCAGTGTTAATGTACTATAGTGTCCAGTCAGTCAGTGTTAATGTGCTGTAGTGTCCAGTCAGTCAGTGTTAATGTGCTGTAGTGTCCAGTCAATCAGTCAGTGTTAATGTGCTGTAGTGTCCAGTCAGTCAGTGTTAATGTGCTGTAGTGTCCAGTCAGTCAGTCAGTGTTAATGGGCTGTAGTGTCCAGTCAGTCAGTGTTAATGTACTGTAGTGTCCAGTCAGTCAGTCAGTGTTAATGGGCTGTAGTGTCCAGTCAGTCAGTGTATCAATGCAATACTAACCCCTCTCTCCCCCCCACAGCTCCCCCAGGCCTGGACCCCCTGGAGAACGAGTTCATCTCCCTGGACATGGTCCCCCGCGCCGCCTGCCTCGCTCCGCTGGCACCGAAGCCCCCCGCCCTCACCGCCTCTTCCACCTCCTCAACCGTCTCCACATCCTTCTCCCTCCCTCCGGCGCCGGTCAGGGAGCTGCCCCAGCAGTGCCTCCCAGAGTCCTTTGGGCAGATCACGCCCCTGCCCTCCTCCTTCTGCCTGAAGGCCGGCCGCGCCGTGTCTCTGTACCGCGCCCGCATGGACAACAGGGATGTGATCCTGAGGGTGCTGAGAGGTGAGGGACTGAGGGACATGATGCCCAGTTTAATGAGACAGGGGCAGTTCAATAAGACAGGGCAGATCAGTGAGACAGGGGCAGCGTAACAGGACAGGGGGAAGACCCGTGGAGGCGGGCTGTGCTGGAGACAAGGCTGCACCGTCACAGTCTGAGCAGGGGTGTCCGGTGGACCGTGCAGGGGCGAGGAGGAGCGGGGCAGGAGGAAGGGCAGCGGAGTGGTCAGGAGGGAGCTGACATGTGCATCACTCATGTGTGATATGTTATGAAATAGAGATGTTTTATGTTTTGCACACTGCAGTCCTCCAAGATGGCTGCCCGACCTCCCACTCAGACCAGTAGCTGGTGCTGTGTGTGTATACAGTTAGGTCCATAAATATTTGGACAATGTCAGTTGTCATCATTTTGGCTCTGTACGCCTCCACAATGGATTTGAAAGGAAACAATCAAGATGTGCTTTAAGTGTAGACTTTCATCTGTAATTTGAGGGCAGTTACATCCAAATTGGGTGAACGGTGTAGGAATTACACCCATTTTTATATTTGTTCCCCCCAGTTTTAGGGGTTCAAAAGTATTTGGACAAACTAACATAATCATTAATTAAATTGTGAGTTTCAATACTTGGTTCAAATCCTTTGCAGTCAATGACTGCCTGAAGTCTGAACCCATAGACATCACCAGATGCTGGGTTTCTTCCCTGGTGATGCTCTGCCAGGCCTGCACTGCAGCTGTCTTTAGTTCCTGCTTGTTCTTGGGGCGTTTAGAAATCAAAATAAACCATTCAGAGAGATCGCAAAAACATTAGGTGTGGCCAAATCAACTATTTGGTACATTCGTAAATAGAAAGAAAGCACTGGTGAGCTCAGGAACACCAAAAGGCCCAGAAGACCATGGACAACAACTGTGGTGGATGACAGAATAATTATTTATCTGGTGAAGAAACACCCCTTCACAACAGCTGGCCAGATCAAGAACACCCTCCAGGAGGCAGACGTATCTGTGACAAAGTCAACAATCAAGAGAAGACGTCACCAGAGTAAATACAGAGGGTTTACCGCAAGATGGAAACCATTGGTAAGCCCCAAAAACACGAAGACCAGATTAGAGTTTGCCAAAAAACATCTAAAGAACCCTGTACAGTTCTGGACCAACATCCTATGGACAGATGAGACAAATATCAACTTGTATCAGAATGATGGGAAGAGAAGAGTATGGAGAAGGAAGGAACTGCTCATGATCTGAAGCAGACCACCTCATCTGTGAAGCATGTTATGGCATGGACATGTATGGCTGCCAAGGGAACTGGTTCCCTTGTATTTATTGATGATGTGACTATTGACGAAAGCAGCAGGATGAATTCTGAAGTGTTCAGGGCTATATTATCTGCTCATTGGACGGCGCTTCACAGTGCAGATGGACAATGACCCGAAGCATACTGCGAAAGCAACCCAATACTTTTTTAAGGTGAAGAAGTGGAATGATCTGCAATGGCCAAGTCAATCACCTGACCTGAATCCAACTGAGCAGCATTTCACTTGCTGAAGGCAAAACTGAAGGCAAAACACCCCAAGAACCAGCAGGAACTAAAGACAGCTGCAGTGCAGGCCTGGCAGAGCATCACCAGGGAAGAAAACCAGCATCTGGTGATGTCTATGGGTTCAGACTTCAGGCAGTCATTGACTGCAAAGGATTTGAACCAAGTATTGAAACTCACAATTTAATTCATGATAATGTTAATTTGTCCAAATACTTTTGAATGACTAAAACTGGAGGGACCACATATAAAACTGGGTGTAATTCCTACACCGTTCACCCAATTTGGATGTAACTACCCTCACATTAAAGATGACAGTCACTTAAAGCACGTCTTGATTGTTTCTTTTCAAATCCATTGTGGAGGTGTACAGAGCCAAAATGATGACAATTGTGTCACTGTCCAAATATTTATGGACCTAACTGTATACACATATACACTGTATACACTTCCCAGAATGCAGTGGGACATAATGGCAAATACGATGGATGGGCTTGAATTGAGTGGACTGTCTCTCTCTCCTCCTCTCCTCATCTCTCCTTCCCCCCCACCACACTCCCTCCCTCTCTCCCAGGCTCGGCGAGCCCCTCGGAGTCGCATCAGTTCCTGGAGTTCGCCCGCTTCCTGGGGCGCCTGGGGCCCCACCCCCACCTAGTGGAGGTGCTGGGCGTGGTGTCGGTGCGCACGCCCCTCATCACCGTCACCGAGGAGCTGCAGCAGCGCGACCTGCTGGGCTACCTGTGGAGGCGCAGACAGGTATGCAGGGAGGAGAGGGCTGGGTTTGGACCCATGCTGCCTTGACAGTCGCAGGCTGGAGTGTGATGCTGAGGCATTCTGGGATATGTGCAATGCACTAGTTAGAGCTCATCTGGATACTGTGGACAGTTCTGGGCTCCACACTTCAAGAAAGATATCGCTGCTCTAGAGGCAGTTCAGAGGAGAGCAACCAGACTTATTCCAGGTCTGAAGGGAATGTCCTACTGAGAGACTGAGGACCTGAACCTTTTCACCCTGGAACAGAGGAGACTACGTGGGGACTTGATCCAAGTCTTCAAAATCATGAAAGGGATTGACCACATCAAACCAGAGGAGCTTTTCCAGATCAGCAGGGACACACGCACCCGGGACACAAATGGAAATTGGGCTTCAAGGCATTCAAGACAGACAACAGGAGACACTTCTTCACACAGAGAGGCGTCACAATCTGAACAAACTCCCCAGCGATGTGGCTTAAGAGACAATTTGGGAACATTCAAAAACAGACTGGATAGGATCCTTGATCACTTAGTTATTAATGGACACCAAACGAGCACGATGGGGCGAATGGCCTCCTCTCCATTGGACACTGTCTTATGTTCTTATGTAGTTTATTTGTTCTGAGCATTTGGGATAGATTGTATATATATTGACTTCTCTACAATGCTTATATTATGAATTAAATTACTACTAATAGTAATAATAAAATTTATTAATTTTCTGTGTTGCCAGGAAAACGTGAACCTCCAGCCACCACGTGACATCACTGAGAAACGAATCTTCATCATCGCCAGACAAGTGTGCTCTGCCCTGGTCAGTCAGTGTTAATGTGCTGTAGTGTCCAGTCAGTCAGTGTTAATGTGCTGTAGTGTCCAGTCAGTCAGTCAGTGTTAATGTGCTGTAGTGTCCAGTCAGTCAGTCAGTGTTAATGTACTGTAGTGTCCAGTCAGTCAGTGTTAATGGGCTGTAGTGTCCAGTCAGTCATTGTTAATGTGCTGTAGTGTCCAGTCAGTCAGTGTTAATGTACTGTAGTGTCCAGTCAGTGAGTCAGTGTTAATGTACTGTAGTGTCCAGTCAGTCAGTGTTAATATGCTGTAGTGTCCAGTCAGTCATTGTTAATGTGCTGTAGTGTCCAGTCAGTCAGTGTTAATGTGCTGTAGTGTCCAGTCAGTCAGTCAGTGTTAATGTGCTGTAGTGTCCAGTCAGTCAGTGTTAATGTGCTGTAGTGTCCAGTCAGTCAGTCAGTGTTAATGTACTGTAGTGTCCAGTCAGTCAGTGTTAATGTGCTGTAGTGTCCAGTCAGTCAGTCAGTCATTGTTAATGTACTGTAGTGTCCAGTCAGTCAGTCAGTCAGTTAATGTGCTGTAGTGTCCAGTCAGTCAGTGTTAATGTGCTGTAATGTCCAGTCAGTCAGTCAGTGTTAATGTGCTGTAGTGTCCAGTCAGTCAGTCAGTCAGTTAATGTGCTGTAGTGTCCAGTCAGTCAGTGTTAATGTGCTGTAGTGTCCAGTCAGTCATTGTTAATGTGCTGTAGTGTCCAGTCAGTCATTGTTAATGTGCTGTAGTGTCCAGTCAGTCAGTGTTAATGTACTGTAGTGTCCAGTCAGTCAGTCAGTGTTAATGTACTGTAGTGTCCAGTCAGTCAGTGTTAATATGCTGTAGTGTTCAGTCAGTCATTGTTAATGTGCTGTAGTGTCCAGTCAGTCAGTGTTAATGTGCTGTAGTGTCCAGTCAGTCAGTCAGTGTTAATGTGCTGTAGTGTCCAGTCAGTCAGTGTTAATGTGCTGTAGTGTCCAGTCAGTCAGTCAGTGTTAATGTACTGTAGTGTCCAGTCAGTCAGTGTTAATGTGCTGTAGTGTCCAGTCAGTCAGTCAGTCATTGTTAATGTGCTGTAGTGTCCAGTCAGTCAGTGTTAATGTGCTGTAGTGTCCAGTCAGTCAGTCAGTGTTAATGTACTGTAGTGTCCAGTCAGTCAGTGTTAATGTGCTGTAGTGTCCAGTCAGTCAGTCAGTGTTAATGTACTGTAGTGTCCAGTCAGTCAGTGTTAATGGGCTGTAGTGTCCAGTCAGTCATTGTTAATGTGCTGTAGTGTCCAGTCAGTCAGTGTTAATGTACTGTAGTGTCCAGTCAGTGAGTCAGTGTTAATGTACTGTAGTGTCCAGTCAGTCAGTGTTAATATGCTGTAGTGTCCAGTCAGTCATTGTTAATGTGCTGTAGTGTCCAGTCAGTCAGTGTTAATGTGCTGTAGTGTCCAGTCAGTCAGTCAGTGTTAATGTGCTGTAGTGTCCAGTCAGTCAGTGTTAATGTGCTGTAGTGTCCAGTCAGTCAGTCAGTGTTAATGTACTGTAGTGTCCAGTCAGTCAGTGTTAATGTGCTGTAGTGTCCAGTCAGTCAGTCAGTCATTGTTAATGTACTGTAGTGTCCAGTCAGTCAGTCAGTCAGTTAATGTGCTGTAGTGTCCAGTCAGTCAGTGTTAATGTGCTGTAATGTCCAGTCAGTCAGTCAGTGTTAATGTGCTGTAGTGTCCAGTCAGTCAGTCAGTCAGTTAATGTGCTGTAGTGTCCAGTCAGTCAGTGTTAATGTGCTGTAGTGTCCAGTCAGTCATTGTTAATGTGCTGTAGTGTCCAGTCAGTCATTGTTAATGTGCTGTAGTGTCCAGTCAGTCAGTGTTAATGTACTGTAGTGTCCAGTCAGTCAGTCAGTGTTAATGTACTGTAGTGTCCAGTCAGTCAGTGTTAATATGCTGTAGTGTTCAGTCAGTCATTGTTAATGTGCTGTAGTGTCCAGTCAGTCAGTGTTAATGTGCTGTAGTGTCCAGTCAGTCAGTCAGTGTTAATGTGCTGTAGTGTCCAGTCAGTCAGTGTTAATGTGCTGTAGTGTCCAGTCAGTCAGTCAGTGTTAATGTACTGTAGTGTCCAGTCAGTCAGTGTTAATGTGCTGTAGTGTCCAGTCAGTCAGTCAGTCATTGTTAATGTGCTGTAGTGTCCAGTCAGTCAGTGTTAATGTGCTGTAGTGTCCAGTCAGTCAGTCAGTGTTAATGTACTGTAGTGTCCAGTCAGTCAGTGTTAATATGCTGTAGTGTTCAGTGAGTCAGTCAGTGTTAATGTGCTGTAGTGTCCAGTCAGTCAGTCAGTCAGTGTTAATGTGCTGTAGTGTCCAGTCAGTCATTGTTAATGTGCTGTAGTGTCCAGTCAGTCAGTGTTAATGTGCTGTAGTGTCCAGTCAGTCAGTCAGTGTTAATGTGCTGTTGTGTCCAGTCAGTCAGTGTTAATGTGCTGTAGTGTCCAGTCAGTCAGTGTTAATGTACTGTAGTGTCCAGTCAGTCAGTCAGTGTTAATGTACTGTAGTGTCCAGTCAGTCAGTGTTAATGTGCTGTAGTGTCCAGTCAGTCAGTCAGTGTTAATGTGCTGTTGTGTCCAGTCAGTCAGTGTTAATGTGCTGTAGTGTCCAGTCAGTCAGTGTTAATGTACTGTAGTGTCCAGTCAGTCAGTCAGTGTTAATGTACTGTAGTGTCCAGTCAGTCAGTGTTAATGTGCTGTAGTGTCCAGTCAGTCATTGTTAATGTGCTGTAGTGTCCAGTCAGTCAGTGTTAATGTACTGTAGTGTCCAGTCAGTCAGTCAGTGTTAATGTACTGTAGTGTCCAGTCAGTCAGTGTTAATATGCTGTAGTGTCCAGTCAGTCAGTGTTAATGTGCTGTAGTGTCCAGTCAGTCAGTCAGTGTTAATGTGCTGTAGTGTCCAGTCAGTCAGTCAGTGTTAATGTGCTGTAGTGTCCAGTCAGTCAGTCAGTCAGTGTTAATGTGCTGTAGTGTCCAGTCAGTCAGTGTTAATGTGCTGTAGTGTCCAGTGAGTCAGTCAGTGTTAATGTGCTGTAGTGTTCAGTGAGTCAGTCAGTGTTAATGTGCTGTAGTGTCCAGTGAGTCAGTCAGTGTTAATGTGCTGTAGTGTTCAGTGAGTCAGTCCGCTCTCTCTCTCTCAGGAGTACCTTCACAACCAAGGCTGTCTGCATGGCAATGTGGCAGCGCGTAGTGTGCTGATTGGTGGAGACCTGACGGCCAAGCTGTGGGGATTGGGCACCTCCTTCCGGGCCCACATACGGGGCACCTTGCCAACAGGGGAGGAGGCAGGGCTGCAGAAGTGGCAGGCCCCTGAGCTATTGGCCAAGAAGCCCGCCACTTACAGCTGCGACGTGTGAGTGGGCTGTCCTTCAGGCACACACACGCACACTGTACTGTAGAGTCAATGTCATGCAGAATCAGACTGATATCAGTAATGTCTTGATCAATTGATGTTCTGATTGGTTGCAGTTGGTCGTTTGGGATCCTGCTGTTCGAGATGGTCACATTGGGTGAGTCCACCCCCGCTGGCGGTCATTGTTACATTGCAATGCTCTGCCTATTAAACACACGCACACCTGTCTCGCACAAAAAGATGAACAATGAATCCACCAGCAGCCATCTTTACTCCAACTGTCCCCATTCCTACAGATTGTGCAATGAGTCGAAATGGAACCAGTTTCCCAACATACTGACGAGCCACCATGAGAGATTACCCAGCACTGCATTAATTCACCCCATTGCTCCCCAGCAGGAGCCAGCCGTCCACACGATAGAAACTGGTCTCTCATTAGCAGGAATAGGCCTCTGTTTCATGCCAGAATGGAAGGAGTTTCCTATGCCATCATGGTACAACATGGGAAAATAGGAATCAATCATCAGCCATCTTGGCTCCAACGTCAATGGAGGAGTACGGGGCAGAAGCCCCAATGGGGTCCGTTTCCTCACAGGCACAACCACATAGACTCACAGGCACATAGATGCAGCAGAGCAGTATCTGGTTTTGTACCGTCTACAGCACATTCTCTCTCTCTCTGATGACTTGGACATCTGCCCGCTTGTGATAGAGTACAGTAATAAACGCGGTGTCTTGCGTTCTTGCATTGTCTACCCGCCACAATGGAACATTGACACACAAACACTGCACAACACTGTGACCCCTAACATCGGGTCACAGGCAGGAAGTACAGTGACCCTCTCTTTAATACATCTGGTGTGCGTCACACAGCAGCTCACGCTATTGGCTGGTCATACCAGCATCAAGGCAATAGCCAGTCCTCCACTGACAAAGTAAAATAACAAAAACAGTTTTATTCCATTATTGTGTGCAGTGTCATTCAACAGTGATGAGCCTGAGGGAGAGGCTGTAACTCATACCCACACTAGGTGGCAGTAGCGTGGTGGGCTGCTCGAATCCGGTTGCCCACACCCCTGTGTCAGCCAGCTTGAGAAGCTGCGCGTCTGCGTGACCCCATGACCCCATGACCCCGTGTGACAGCTGAGGTCACGGAGACGACCAGCTCAGACAGGTTAACCGCAGCCTCGGGGGAGTGCCTGCAGTCTGCAGTCAGTCTGTGGCTTTCTGGATTAACCTTCGCTCTCCCTCTCTCCCTCTCTCCCTCTCTCTATCCCTCCATCTCTCTCTGTCTCAGGTGAGGCTCCGTTCCCTGACATCTCAGTGTCAGAGCTGCTCCAGTACCTGCAGAGAGGGAAGACTGTGAAGAAACCAGCCTCCTGCAGTACCAACCTGTGAGTACACCACAGACTATTCAGCACTCACTGAGGGCACAACACCACAACCACAATACTGATCAAAATAACAACTACTACGACTGCTGCTACTACTATTAATCATCCTCCTCCTCATCCTCATCTCTCTCAGCTACTCGCTTATCAAGTCCTGTTGCCAGTGGCGGCAGCAGGACCGCATCTCGTTGGCTGATCTCCTGCGCAAGCTCCAGTCCGGAGAGAAGAGCGCCAACGACAAGACAGTGCTGCAGGCGGCCCAGCCAATCGACATTGAAAAGTACCTGCAGGAGGCGGGGTACGGGGCGTCCTACAACTACACAGTGTTCTGAGTGACAGCGGCGCGGACCAGTCAGGGCATCGGCAGCGCAGTCCGCCCCCCCGGCTCAGTCACCCAGCATGTGAACGGCTACTCCTGCAGGGTGGCATGAAGGGCACTCCTCTCCTGTGCATCTGTATAATACTCTGTATCGCCCGGTCTGTCTGTCTGCCACTCGGTGAATGTGTGGAACTTTATATCCTGTATGTTAGTTTATTCTTCACACGATGTCTGTTACTGAAGGACAGATCTGTGCGTGTGCCCGTTGTTTACACGGCACTCAGACGTACAGAGATACGCCCCTTGGTTCCAATTCTCTCGTAATGAAGGTTCGTTAATGGTTGGTAATTAATGAGTAATTGGACTGTGGAACCAACGTTTAATAATGTGATTAAACAAAACTTGAGTCTGTGTGAATGAGTCAGTGTGTGTATACTGTGTCACTGCGTGTTACACTGTCACGGGGGCATGGACAGGGACACAGATCACTGTGCTCCCGATTCTCGGATCCGCCACCCGGTGGAAGAGACGGGACACTGCAGCCTGTCACCCGTTATCAAAGCTGGCACTGAGAGAGAGTGGGGGCCCTAGTGGCCGAGACTGGGAGTGACGCCTACTGATGCTGCTGTGACCTGCAAGTGACCCGACTGTGAAGAGGTGGCACTACATCTACAGGTTACTAATCCTGCTACTTACTCACATTAATACTGACAACAATTAATAATTCAAGTGAAAAACCCCATTCACAGATTGCTGTTGAAATGTATATTTATTTCTAGTAACAAAGCAGTATTAGTGAGTCAGAGGAATAAACAGCAGATTAATAATAATAATAATAATAATAATAATAATAATAATAGCTGTAGTTATAGTCATAAAACAGAGGCTTTTACACCAGAATCACTGAGACTAAGAACAGAACGACTGTAGGGGAGAGAGTGTGTCTGTGGGGTCTGTATTAGGGTCTGTGTGTCTGTGTGTCAGGAGTGTCTGTGGGGTCTGTATTAGGGTCTGTGTGTCAGGAGTGTCTGTGGGGTCTGTATTAGGGTCTGTGTGTCTGTGTGTCAGGAGTGTCTGTGGGGTCTGTATTGGGGTCTCTGTGTCAGGAGTGTCTGTGGGGTCTGTATTAGGGTCTGTGTGTCAGGAGTGTCTGTGGGGTCTGTATTAGGGTCTGTGTGTCAGGAGTGTCTGTGGGGTCTGTATTAGGGTCTGTGTGTCAGGAGTGTCTGTGGGGTCTGTATTAGGGTCTGTGTGTCAGGAGTGTCTGTGGGGTCTGTATTAGGGTCTGTGTGTCAGGAGTGTCTGTGGGGTCTGTATTAGGGTCTGTGTGTCTCTGGGTCAGGAGTGTCTGTGGGGTCTGTATTAGGGTCTGTGTGTCAGGAGTGTCTGTGGGGTCTGTATTAGGGTCTGTGTGTCAGGAGTGTCTGTGGGGTCTGTATTAGGGTCTGTGTGTCAGGAGTGTCTGTGGGGTCTGTATTAGGGTCTGTGTGTCAGGAGTGTCTGTGGGGTCTGTATTAGGGTCTGTGTGTCTGTGTGTCAGGAGTGTCTGTGGGGTCTGTATTAGGGTCTGTGTGTCAGGAGTGTCTGTGGGGTCTGTATTAGGGTCTGTGTGTCAGGAGTGTCTGTGGGGTCTGTATTAGGGTCTGTGTGTCAGGAGTGTCTGTGGGGTCTGTATTAGGGTCTGTGTGTCTGTGTGTCAGGAGTGTCTGTGGGGTCTGTATTAGGGTCTGTGTGTCAGGAGTGTCTGTGGGGTCTGTATTAGGGTCTGTGTGTCAGGAGTGTCTGTGGGGTCTGTATTAGGGTCTGTGTGTCAGGAGTGTCTGTGGGGTCTGTATTAGGGTCTGTGTGTCTGTGTGTCAGGAGTGTCTGTGGGGTCTGTATTAGGGTCTGTGTCAGGAGTGACTGTGGGGTCTGTATTAGGGTCTGTGTGTCAGGAGTGTCTGTGGGGTCTGTATTAGGGTCTGTGTGTCAGGAGTGTCTGTGGGGTCTGTATTAGGGTCTGTGTGTCTCTGTGTCAGGAGTGTCTGTGGGGTCTGTATTAGGGTCTGTGTGTCTCTGTGTCAGGAGTGTCTGTGGGGTCTGTATTAGGGTCTCTGTGTCAGGAGTGTCTGTGGGGTCTGTATTAGGGTCTGTGTGTCTCTGTGTGCGTCTCGCTGTGTACAGTACTCAGTACATCTGGTGTAACAGCCTCGATAATTAAGATCTTCAATTAACCAATTAGGCACCATGAGTAACAGAAAAAGGCACTCTCCCTAACGAGGTCAGTCAGAGAAAGAAGTAACGACTTAATATAAACAAGGTTAATATTAATATTGTTAACTCATTGTCTTCATGTATATATGCTAGCGTACTATTGGAGTGATAGACAGACAGACAGAAAAGCACTGGCAGACATACTGAGCTATCTGACACTCCCTCATTCTCTCATCCCCCTCCTTACCTCCCTTATCCCTCTTTCCCTCTCACTCTCTCTACCCTTTTCCTCCCTCCGTCTGTACACTACAAATTGTATTAAATTGCCTCTCTGCCCTGTGAACTACATTCCTCCTCTCCTTCCCTCCCTCCCTCCCTCTCTCCCCAGTCATACACACACAGAATTTGCAACTACCTTATACTCCCCCCCCTCTAAATATACAGTAAAAACTAACTTCTCTCTCCCTCCTCCACCCCCTCCATATATATAATGACACTGACAGACACTTTCTTATTTCCTCTCTTCTGCCCCCCCTCATCCCTCCTTCAGCAGGTTGATGCGGGCGCAGATTTTGAGGGCGGGGCCAAGCTTGATGTTCATGGTGGAGACCAGGTGCTCCTCCCTCAGCAGCAGCAGCGCCTGTCCGTCAATCTCCTGGGACAGGAACTCCCCGCCCAGCTCCTCACAGCCTGGAGAGGGAGGGGGAGAGTGGGAGTGACAGCAGGAGACAAAAAGAGTGCAGAGAGAGGGGGAAGAGAGTTAATTTACCAATATACAGACTGACTCGGGGAGAGACAGAGAGACAGAGAGACTCACCCTGCAGGGATGAGATGAACTGGCACACCTCCTCCACACTCCAGTGGGCGGGGCTGCCCGACAGGAAGTGCGGGCTACCGTCCAATGGCAAGCAGGCAGGGGTGGGGCCGGTCTCCAAGTGGGCGGGGCGGGGGCAGGAAGAGGTGGAGCCGGGAGAGAGGGAGAGGGAGAGAGAGAGGGAGTCCTCCTCCTCCTCACAGCTGGACACGTCGTCTGAGCGGCTGGACTCTGAGCGGGACTGAGAGAGACGGGGGGGAGAGTCAGTAATACAGTACAGACACATTAACAGTACAACTCGTACTATCAACAACAATAATTACAGCCCTAATAACATTACTACAACTGTAACACTAGAACAACAACAGTCGCTGGCTCACTTTGACGGGCAGGTGCCGCCCGGTGATCTTGGCGCAGGCGATCTCGCTGCTGCTCCGGCGGGGCCCCCGGCGCCTCAGGACCCCCCCGTCTGGCAGGCTGCCCCCCCGCGCCCTCCCCCGCCGAGGCCGGAACTGGTGACTGCAGCTCACGTTGTACCTGGGAGGCGATACAGTGCGACGCGGTGAGAGGAGAGCGCCCCGTTAACTGCGAGACGACCATCGCTGCCCCACGCTGGACACCGACATGGCAGAACGGGCATGATGTGTGTGATTGGTGGGACATACAGGATAATTTTCTGCTTCTTGGGGAAAAGCGTGACTAAGCACTGTGCACAGAGCTGTTAAAGTTTAGAATCATTTTGAGGATCACACTAGAATCGTGGAAACGACCTGAAAAGAGCGACAAACAAACAGACAAACTCACACTCTCTCTCTGAGACAGACACAACAACACAGACACCCACTGACCTCTTGGCACAAGTCATGGAGCAGAATCTCTTGGAGCCTCTGAACTGGCTGGCAGGAGCGAAACTCTCACAGTATTCACACTTCAGCACTGAGAGAGAGAGAGAGAGAGAGAGAGAGAGTTAATTGAGACACTGACCAACTGGACACTACAGCACATTAACACTGACTGACTGGACACTACAGTACATTAACACTGACTGACTGGACACTACAGCACATTAACACTGACTGACTGGACACTACAGCACATTAACACTGACTGACTGGACAATACAGCACATTAACACTGACGCTAGGCTCACACTACACGGTTTATAGAGGCTCGACACAGCGTTGTGAATGGTGGGCCCCTCCTTGCTCTGCACGGTCATCGGTAGTGACACGAGCCCAGAGCAGCTGCTGCTCATCATGGTCAATGCAGCTTTGTCAGGAGGGCCATTGGGCTAAGGATCATGTAGTGTGCCCTCAGCTTCAGAGAGGGCAGAGGCAGGCAGAGGCAGGCGTCGTTAGCCTCTCTCACCTGTAGGGGCAGCTCCAGAGTCAGACTGGGCGGTAGATTGGACCACAAGGGGCAACACCCCGTCAGCCCTGTCCTTGACTGGTCCGGCCACCTGTCAATCAGAGGGAAGAGCTCGTCTTATTGGTCGAGCACACACAGGTTCACTGAAGTCACAGAGACAATAAAGCACTGAAAATCTCCCACTCCCTCCTCCCCTTGTCTCACCCAATCTCTCCCTTTTTCTGTCCCCCACCCTCTCCTCTCCGTCTCCCCTCTCCCCCTCCCCCTCTCTCACAGGGAACGGCTCTGCTCCCTCCTGGATGACGAATCCCTCGATCAGGTGGGTGAGGACCTGCGGCTTCACAATGGCCTGGGGGGGGCCCTTGCCCTCGCCGCTGCCATGGCGACCGCTCCCCGACAGGCCGGGCCCAGGTTGACTGACGTCTGAAGAGCCAATCGCAGAGAAACAAGACAGTAAGAGGAGGGGTTAGAATAATACTGTATATATACTGACTGACTGACTGACTGACAAACACACTGACTGACACACCGACATGGAGCCGGTGCTGGTTTGGAGCCAGTGCCAAATCTGGAACCGTTCCATGCTTTTCCACTGCAAAAAAACTGGTTCCTGGCAGCACGGAGCCGCTTTTTCGGCACCAAAAACCTGCTGGTCTGGAACCAAGGAACCAGTGACATCAGGGGCCGGGGGCGGGGTAAAGACGTCTCCACAGAAAGTGATTTGCTGGAGTTCAGCTGCCATGTTTAAAATGCCAGCAGAGACACGAGCAGTCAGGAGAGTTTTGATTAAAAATGGGCGAAATCAGCAGCAAACAGAGGTCTGTCAAGGAGAGACACTTTACTAACAATATGGTCTCACCAGGTTCACTCACTAGTCAGGAGTTGGCAAATGGCAGCAATGAGAGACGACTAAGTGCACCTTCTGTGACAGGAAAGACATGTTACAGCGATATTATAATGATGGAGAGTTAATGCGACGATTTAGATTGGACAGAAATGTTGTTTATTAATGAACTGGTCATTAACTGGTCTTTAACTGGGCAGTTTCTTCCGCTACTGGCAGAAATTCAGTGTTATGCCGAATTCAGTGCCCCTACGAGTCATGTGTCCCTGGTTGGTTTGCGCATGATTAATAGATTCATTTTCTTAACACAGGACAAAACATACATATTTTACAGTAAGAGAGGATCAAATACACAATAACTTCTGTGCTGATGAGTGCAACTTGAACTACATATGTATATACAGATTGACAATCACAATGTACATGGAATACTTACGTCCTGAAAGTGTAACTAATTTAAACACATGAAGAAACAGAATTTACATTGTTGTTGCTGCTGTATTTCAACAATTGCACAAACACAATCACTGAAGCACTGAACTCGCTCTGTTGGCAGCAGAGCTGTTATAGGGATGCGCTTTGCACAGTGAGCGACCACACGCGTAAGCAGTGGTGACAATGTATTCATATTTTTTTGTATTTCTTAGCAGACGTCCTTATCCAGGGCGACTTTCAAAACATAAGGACACTGTTGTGGTGTCTGGCAACAGGGACAATGCAAAAGTGATTTTGGACCATCATCCCAGACTTCATCAATAAGCAAAATTTTCCATCAAACATTAACATCACCTGAGATCGTCCGACAGTTTATTGATCATGTGTTTCTCCACTTCTACTTCGTGCTTGGGAACGCCCACATCCAGTGACGTCAGCGTTCGGTTCCCAAACCGGTGGAAAAGCAGGCCGGTTCGAAAAAAGTTCAGCTGGTTCCCAGGCCGAGCACCAGCTCCGGTTCCAGCACCGGCACCATGTTGGTGGAAAAGCGCTAACATTGACACACTGATTGGCTGAGACATTGGCACACTGACTGACACACTGACCTGGCTCAGATGGGGCTGCTGTGTGTTGGGAGGGTAAGGGGGTGGGACCTCGTGACTCATAGCTCTTCTCACTGGACATCTCCTCAGATTTCCTCTTCAGAGACCCAATGCTCTTGCCCTGAGAAAGAGAGAGAGAGAGAGAGAGAGAGAGGGTGTTAAATGCACACACACTGACTGAACACCCGAGCAGGCCCAGCGGCAGGATTAACTCGGCAGGGGGGCATCAGAAATGACTGAGGGGGCACAACTATCGATGATAACACAGTATGTATAATATACAATAGTACAATTACACACAATGTTTCAGCATAGCTCTCAAGTTTTCAGAATGTCCCTGCATGAGATTTGTCACATTAAAAAAACCCGGTGACACATACCGCTACCGCCGGCAAAAGCATGAGCCAGAGGGAGGGGTGCACAGGAAATATTGGGGCAAATGCGTGACATTTCACCGACTGTGTGAATGCGCGAGACACGGCTGTCCAGCGTAAAGGCTACGGGCTACTGCACCACTCACTGTCATGGACAATTCATAAGCGTCTCGAACACATGCAAGTTATGACAGCACAGCTACATGCGCCCATCTATGCCACCCAAAACAACTGCCAATTACCATAATAACACTCCCCCATGCCAATCAATGCATTTCCAATCACGGAAAGCAAACAATATTGTACCACGCACTACCGCAACTGATCGGTAGAAACAGTGCAGCTCGGACGCAGTACAGACTCTTTCAGATCACACTGCTCGCTTCTCTTTGCTGTTTGCCTGGAACAGGTGTCCGTGTCCTCGTATTTCTCCCATAACTCGTGAAACTGACTGTCACGTCGCAGCTGTGAGCACTGCTGAACTATTCACTTTGCCTACTAATTATTAACGCGAGATATATTTTTTCATCCAGCTGAGTGGTGAAACTTATTTTTTTTCCAACTGGTAAATGCGTGTGACTGACGTGTTGCATTTCTGAAGCATATTAGATGGTTTACCATTCATATGAATGAGCTGCCGGAAGTGAACCATGCGCCCCAGAAAACTTAGTTTGACGCTGACCGACTCTCACCTGTGTCGATACTGTGTGCAGGTACTCTCTGTCTCCAGTGGGGGGCACTGTGGAGCCTCCAGCACTGCTCTGTCCCTCCTGAGCAAGGGAGAGGGGGAGTGAGGGAGCGGGGGCAGAGACCGAGGGAGAGGAAGAGGAGGAGGAGGAGGAGGATGGGGGGGTGGGGGAGGGGCGGATAGCACTGGACTGTATTTGAATCTGCTGCTGCTGCTGCTGCTGCTGCTGCTGCTGCTGCTGCTGCATTTGAGCCAATGGGAGAGCGGGCTGCTGTGATTGATGGGCCTTCGGCCCACCCCCACCGGCTCCTCCCACCACAGCCGCCATGGAGGTCGGGGGGGCAACGCTGGGGGCGAAGCCGGAACTCACTCCTGCGGACCCCCCCCCACCGTTACTGCTGCTGCCGTCATGGCTCCGGGCCTGCGCCAGAGCCTGGGAGTTTCCTAGCGAGCCCGGCCGGGTACCCACCAGCTGCACGGGCACGTGGGGTGGGGGGTGAGGGGGGTGTGGCTGGGAGTGTGGGGGCGGCGCGGGCAGGATTGGAGGTGGGTGGCGGGTCTGGGGCAGCTGCTGCAGGGGCAAACGCAGGGAGGGGAGAGCGGTCTTGGGCTGGATGGGGACAGGGCCCAGGCAAAGCTTACTGTCAGTGGCGCTGTGTTGCTGCTGCTGCTGCTGCTGCTGCTGCTGTTGTGGCTGTTGCTGTAGAGGCTGCACAATCAGGGTCTGGGGGGCCTGCTGGGGGGGCATTTTTGGGGGGTTGTAGCACTGGAGCTGGGGGGGGGCAGGGACACCGAGAAGAGCGCTATTATTATTACTAGTAGTAATAGTATTATTGGCCATACTCAGCCCGGCGCTGTGCGTGTGGTGCTGCGGCGCTGGTGGCGGTAGCTGGTTGCTGGTGTTGTGGGGGCCGGAGGAGGAGCAGCAGGAGGCGGGCGAGAGCAGGAGGTGGGCGGCGGCAGCGCTGGTCACTGTGGTCACAGCTCGCCCCTGGCAGAACCCCAGAGAGACGGAGGGAGATGGGGAGAGGAGGAGCTGGGAGAGAGGGAGCGAGGAAGAGGAGGAGGAGGAGGAGGAGGGGGGGGGGGGAGGAGGGAGAGAGGGAGAGGAGGAGGAGGAAGAGGAGGGCGGGCAGGGCTTGTTGGGGAGAGAGGGGGCACCGGCGGAGGGGGCAGGGGGGGCTGGGCCAGGCTGTGGTTGTTTGGAGGGCTGCAGGTGGGAGTGCTGCTGCTGCTGATATTGCTGCTGGACCAGAGAGTAGGCTGGAGAGAGAGAGAAAGAGACGGGATGGGGGAGGTAGAGTGAGAAGGAAAGAGAGAGGAAGACAAAAAGGTTAAACTTAAATCTGATTCTTCTGGAATATTGAGATAAAGACACAGAGAGGCACAGACACACCGAGTCAAACAGGGAGAGACAGAGAGATACACAGAAAGATACAGACAAGTCAAGTATCTTCTCTCCCGCGTTACCTTCCTTCCTGTCCGGAGGGGGGGGGCACTCTGTCTTCACTCCTCCAACACGCGGAGAAGAAACACAGCGGAGAGCAAGATTCTGAACCTGAGAGACAGATCAACACAGACACTAATACACAGCCAAGAGACACTGACAGTAATGTGCAGAGACACTGTGTGGGGCGATGGCTCAAAACCACAAAAAAGGGGACCTCCTAACACTCAATCCGCAGACCCCAGAGACACTCCTGACCCAGAGACACACAGACCCCACAGACACTCCTGACACACAGACCCTAATACAGACCCCACAGACACTCCTGACACACAGACCCTAATACAGACCCCACAGACACTCCTGACACACAGACCCCACAGACACTCCTGACACACAGACCCTAATACAGACCCCACAGACACTCCTGACACAGAGACCCTAATACAGACCCCACAGACACTCCTGACACACAGACCCTAATACAGACCCCACAGACACTCCTGACACACAGACCCTAATACAGACCCCACAGACACTCCTGACACACAGACACACAGACCCTAATACAGACCCCACAGACACTCCTGACACAGACCCTAATACAGACCCCACAGACACTCCTGACACACAGACCCTAATACAGACCCCACAGACACTCCTGACACAGAGACCCTAATACAGACCCCACAGACACTCCTGACACACAGACCCTAATACAGACCCCACAGACACTCCTGACACACAGACCTTAATACAGACCCCACAGACACTCCTGACACACAGACACACAGACCCTAATACAGACCCCACAGACACTCCTGACACAGACCCTAATACAGACCCCACAGACACTCCTGACACACAGACCCTAATACAGACCCCACAGACACTCCTGACACAGAGACCCTAATACAGACCCCACAGACACTCCTGACACAGAGACCCTAATACAGACCCCACAGACACTCCTGACACAGAGACCCTAATACAGACCCCACAGACACTCCTGACACACAGACCCTAATACAGACCCCACAGACACTCCTGACACACAGACCCTAATACAGACCCCACAGACACTCCTGACACACAGACCCTAATACAGACCCCACAGACACTCCTGACACACAGACCCTAATACAGACCCCACAGACACTCCTGACACACAGACCCTAATACAGACCCCACAGACACTCCTGACACACAGACCCTAATACAGACCCCACAGACACTCCTGACACACAGACCCTAATACAGACCCCACAGACACACCTGACACACAGACCCTAATACAGACCCCACAGACACTCCTGACACAGAGACACACAGACCCTAATACAGACCCCACAGACACTCCTGACACACAGACCCTAATACAGACCCCACAGACACTCCTGACACACAGACCCTAATACAGACCCCACAGACACTCCTGACACACAGACCCTAATACAGACCCCACAGACACTCCTGACACACAGACCCTAATACAGACCCCACAGACACTCCTAAAGGAAGTAAACAAACCTGGTCGGTATCTGATTGGCTGGCAGAGGAGGCAGGGGGCTGGACTTCCTGCTGCTGCTGCTGCTGCTGCTGCTGTTGTTGCTGCTGCTGCTGGGTGACGGTTGCAACGGCAGCAGCGGTGGTTCCACCTGGCATGAAGATGAGCTGAGAGGAAAGAGGAGCCCTGATAGAGCGATTTACCTGAGAGACAGAGAGAGAGAGAGAGAGAGAGAGAGATTCTTACTACAGACACCCTGACTGACTGCACATAGACACACACACAGGCACAGCCACACTAATACAGGGGTTCCCAAACCAGATTCTGGCTGAGGACCCCACCTACAAAAAATGCCACAACTGCCTCATTATACTACATTACTAAAAGGAAAAATGGAGAACATAGAGCGTTATCCAACTCTGCACTAATACATTCACATGCAAATGATCAGCAGCTACATGTATGTAATGTTATTCTGTATGTGACTGCATTTTTAAATATATGTATATACATCAAAAAAATTAAGAGACCACTCCAAGTTCAGAAATCAATGTTAAGTGGTCTCTCCATTTTTTCCAGAGCTGTATATATATATATTTTATAATTAATCACGTAATATGTAAAAAAAGTACCTGTCCTCTTCTAAATGATGAGGAGAGGATGTGTGGAAGGGAGAGAGGAAATCGGGGAGCACAGTTTAAAAGAAGCACAGAAGATTTCTGCATTCATTTAAATGAGGCTAAAATATGTATCCTACTTTTTGCATTAGATTATTTTTAATTAAATTATTCGTTATTTGATGTATCTGAGAAATCTTTATAAAAGTCTATTGCAGACATTACTTACATAAATATACAAACATACAGTCTGTGTGTGTGTGCGTGTGTGTCTGTATGTCTACGCATGTGCGTGTGTGTGCATGTGTCTGTGCTCCTACCAAACAAAGTTATTGTAGAGCCCTGTGAGGTCAAAGCAGCCAATGATATATCTGAAGGAGCTCGAGGAAAACCTGCTTCAGTCAGACCTGGGACTGGGGCGGAGGTTCACCTTTCAGCAGGACAAGGATCCTAAACACTCTGGAGTGGCTTACACACAAGAAGTCCTAGAATGACCCAGTCAAAGCCCAGACCTCAGTCCAATTGAGAATCTGTGGCAAGACTTGAAAGTTGCTGTTAACCACCGGTGCCCATCCAACCCAAGAGCTACAGGACCCAGATTTGCCAAGCTGGCAGAGACTGACCCAAGACAACGCACAGCTGTAACTGCTGACGAAGGTGGTTCTACCAAGTACTGACTCAGGGGGGTGAATACTTACACAACTAACACATTTCAGATTTCCCATGTTTAATTGACTTTTATTTCACAATAGACAGGCAGACAGAGAGACAGTTTCTCACCCTCAGATACATCTGGCCCTGCGCGGCTGTGCCTCCGCTCAGCAGCACTGATTGGCTGAGAGTGGAGGACTGGCTGGAGGACACGGGGCCGATGGGGCGGGGGCTGTTCACAGCAGCTCCCCCAGAGGAGGAGCTCAGATTCACCTGGAGGAAATATACCAACATTATGTTTAATAATCATCATCATCATCATCATATGTATTGTTGTTGTTATTATTTATACTAGCAGATGTCATTAGTACAATAAAGCATTACTGTCATCAATAACAGACAGAGACACAAAGAGCAGATCATATTGAAGGTCAAAATAATGCAGGAATACCGATCATTCTAAAGAGAGTACAAACTGACTCACACTACAAACACAGAGAGAGAGAGAGAGAGGGACACACACACACATAGAGACTCAGGGAGAGAGAGAGGTATCCCGTACAGTGGAATGAGCAGAACTAGGAGACTGGGAGACGCTGACACTGGGAGAACTGGTCTGACGACTGGCTGCCAGAGTTGCCTAACGGGGAGAGAGAGAGAGAGAGAGAAAAAGGGTTATTACAGCTTAACACAATCTGACTGACTGGACACTACAGCACATTAACACTGACTGACTCACTGGACACTACAGTACATTAACACTGACTGAGTGGACACTACAGCACATTAACACTGACTGACTGGACACTACAGCACATTAACACTGACTCACTGGACACTACAGTACATTAACACTGACTGACTGGACACTACAGCACATTAACACTGACTGACTGGACACTACAGCACATTAACACTGACTGACTGACTGACTGGACACTACAGTACATTAACACTGACTGACTGGACACTACAGCACATTAACACAGACTGACTGACTGGACACTACAGCACACTAACACTGACTGACTGACTGGACACTACAGCACATTAACACAGACTGACTGACTGGACACTACAGCACATTAACACTGACTGACTGGACACTACAGCACATTAACACTGACTGACTGACTGACTGGACACTACAGCACATTAACACTGACTGACTGACTGGACACTACAGCACATTAACACTGACTGACTGACTGGACACTACAGTACATTAACACTGACTGACTGACCCACTGAACACTACAGCACATTAACACTGACTGACTGGACACTACAGTACATTAACACTGACTGACTGACTGGACACTACAGCACATTAACACTGACTGACTGACTGGACACTACAGCACATTAACACTGACTGATTGACTGGACACTACAGCACATTAACACTGACTGACTGGACACTACAGTACATTAACACTGACTGACTGACTGGACACTACAGCACATTAACACTGACTGACTGACTGACTGGACACTACAGCACATTAATGCCCCGTTTCCACTGGCGGACGCGTCCGGCCCCGGACACTTAAACGGGTGTTTCCACTGGCTAAGCGTCTGGACGCGTTAACTTGCTGGTGCTAGACGTGTCCGTAAGCGTCCGTCCCCACTGAGGACATGATTCGCTTTCAGAATTGGAGGTGTGTGCTTGACTTAAGACACAGGGAGGAGATCAGAGACATTGTATCGGAAGATATAATCTCAAGTGCCGTGTGCGATCACAAAGAAATTACAAGTTTATTAGCAGCATGGAGTGAAATCCACGTACAGAAACAATGACTGCTTACAGTTAATATCCGAGTGCATTCAAAACTTGGATTTCACAGGACCGGTGCATTGACGTGACTAGTTAAAATTAACTGAAGGATAATAATCGGATCGTAGCAGCCGATATTCTTAATATTTTATGAATAACTGGACGGAGTTTCAGGCTGTGTTTTGTGAATGGTGTGCAGGACAATCCGCAGAGACAGTCAGTGTGAAGGCGAACACGATTTAGTTAACGTGTCCATTTACAAGTTAAATTAATACAGCAGATCTGGGTTTCCCTCTAAAACATTAAGGACTGGTAAAATAAATGCGTCCATAAACGCCATGAATGAAACGTGCACAATTTAGTTAAATTATAACCTGCTATATTGCATCTGGATGATTAATCGTGAAACGTGTGTATTGTGTTTCAACTGTAACTTGCCCTGGTTAAGGACGTCTGATAAGTAAATTATAAATAATACGGCAAAAAGTATTATATATACGCTTAAGCCATAGCTTGAGGCATAACACTGACTGACTGGACACTACAGCACATTAACACTGACTGACTGACTGGACACTACAGTACATTAACACTGACTGACTGACTGGACACTACAGTACATTAACACTGACTGACTGACTGGACACTACAGTACATTAACACTGACTGACTGGACACTACAGTACATTAACACTGACTGACTGACTGGACACTACAGTACATTAACACTGACTGACTGACTGACTGACTGGACACTGCAGTCCATTAACACTGACTGACTGGACACTACAGTACATTAACACTGACTGAATGGAGACTACAGCACACTAGATCTGATTGGATGCTGGCCCAGTTGATTGGACGCTTGCTCTGATTGGACACTGGCCCAGTGTTGTACCTGCTGCACGGCGGCCAGGTTGTGTAACTGGGCGCTGCTGATCTGTTGTTGAAGCATCAGTTGCTGGAAGTACTGGGCTGCATTGGGCTGCCTCTGCAGGGCCTGAAGAGCCTGAGGGAGAGAAGAACAGTCAGGACTACAACTCCCATCAGCCCCTATGGGGAGAAAACGCTGGTGCCAATGGAGGAACATTATGGAAATGAGGGCTGTACAGCAGTTTATAAATTGAGACAGAGGGAGGGGAAAGAAGACTACAACTCCCATCAGCCCCTTGGAGCAGAAGGCACTGGTCTATGTGGAGGTGCCTTGTGGGTGATGTAGTCTTTGTGAGTTGAGGAATTGTGAAGTGCACTACAGCATATGAGGAGTACAGGGTGTTTCATTCACCGCTGCAAACTCCTTGCTGAGAAAAAAGGCTGTGGGATTTCGAGGAAGCAGAGGGATGATTGCTGAAGAGGCTGTACTGCACATTTTTGAAAATGACAGCGCGGAGGCAGAGAGCAGCGTCCCGGGGGAGAACTCTTTGCTGAAGGACAGGACCCTGCACTGCATAAGTAAGATTATTATGTATGTATGTATGTAAATAATAGTTTGTACACATATATAATTTTTCATGGATGTGAACTAGTTGTCACTGTGTTCCGATGCTTGTTTACTTATTGTCAAGCCAGTTTGATTGCTCTGTTTTGCGTGAACAGAGGCTTCCAAAGTGTGTCTTAGTCATTTCTAGTAAAATACAAATATTGTTCACTACAGGAGTGATGCACTGTGCCACGGAAAACAAGCAGGAGGAGAAAGCATTGCAGTGTACAGAGACACACACCTGCACTGCCTGTCGCTCATACAGGGACATCTGAGAGATCTGGGGGGGCCGTGTGTTCCCTCCCGTCGGAGCATTGCCATTGGCCGAGCCCGAGTTCTGGTCCCCATCCGTCTCCATGGCAACCAGGTGAGGGAGCTGTCGTTTGGAACCGCATGTGAGAGAGAGAGGAAGGGTGAATACAGACACACTACAGCACACTAACACTGACTGACTGGACACTACAGCACATTAACACTGACTGACTGACTGGACACTACAGTACATTAACACTGACTGACTGACTGGACACTACAGTACATTAACACTGACTGACTGACTGACTGGACACTACAGTACATTAACACTGACTGACTGACTGACTGGACACTTCAGTACATTAACACTGACTGACTGGACACTACAGCACACTAACACTGACTGACTGGACACTACAGTACATTAACACTGACTGACTGACTGGACACTACAGCACATTAACACTGACTGACTGACTGGACACTACAGCACATTAACACTGACTGACTGACTGGACACTACAGCACATTAACACTGACTGACTGACTGGACACTACAGCACATTAACACTGACTGACTGACTGGACACTACAGTACATTAACACTGACTGACTGACTGGACACTACAGTACATTAACACTGACTGACTGACTGGACACTACAGCACATTAACACTGACTGACTGGACACTACAGTACATTAACACTGACTGACTGACTGGACACTACAGCACATTAACACTGACTGACTGGACACTACAGCACATTAACACTGACTGACTGGACACTACAGTACATTAACACTGACTGACTGACTGGACACTACAGTACATTAACACTGACTGACTGACTGACTGGACACTACAGTACATTAACACTGACTGACTGACTGACTGGACACTTCAGTACATTAACACTGACTGACTGGACACTACAGCACACTAACACTGACTGACTGGACACTACAGTACATTAACACTGACTGACTGACTGGACACTACAGCACATTAACACTGACTGACTGACTGGACACTACAGCACATTAACACTGACTGACTGACTGGACACTACAGCACATTAACACTGACTGACTGACTGGACACTACAGCACATTAACACTGACTGACTGACTGGACACTACAGTACATTAACACTGACTGACTGACTGGACACTACAGTACATTAACACTGACTGACTGACTGGACACTACAGCACATTAACACTGACTGACTGGACACTACAGTACATTAACACTGACTGACTGACTGGACACTACAGCACATTAACACTGACTGACTGGACACTACAGCACATTAACACTGACTGACTGGACACTACAGTACATTAACACTGACTGACTGACTGGACACTACAGCACATTAACACTGACTGACTGACTGGACACTACAGCACATTAACACTGACTGACTGGACACTACAGCACATTAACACTGACTGACTGGACACTACAGCACATTAACACTGACTGACTGACTGGACACTACAGCACATTAACACTGACTGACTGACTGGACACTACAGCACATTAACACTGACTGACTGGACACTACAGCACATTAACACTGACTGACCGATACACTGACTGGAACATGATATAAAACTTTTGATCAAATATTAATTTTAATTGTGGAAATATTAAGGGAAACAGGTATAAACTGACACTATACAGGTCCTCTATATATATATATATATATATATATATATATATATATTACTATTACTCACTCTTACTACCATAGTAACTTGATCGTAGATTATCAATATAACTACTACTATACACTGTATAATCATATTTTTCTATACCTACTATTACTATAGACAGTAACATAAATATAACTACTACAGGTATTACAGTGTACAACTATTAAATTAGCTAATATAGTATAGTAATATAGTTATATAGTAATATAGTTATTACAGCTAGTATAGACAGTGTTTATTAGTATAGCTGCTACTCCTGTACAGTGATCTTCATACATCTACAGACAGTTTGACCACTACAGCCATCACTATTGTAGACATTAATATCCATACACATACTGCTATATACAGTTATATTAATATAGGTGCATACTACTACTATAGACCGTAAACAATGCAGTTACTGTAGACAATACTATTAGTCCAGCTGCTACTAGCATGTTGCCACTCTTACTACTACTAATATCATTATAATTATAATAGAACCCCAGAGCTAATAGCTAATTATAATAGTAACTACATTGATTTACTGCATGCCACACTAAATTAGTACAACTGCGATTATAAACACCGCTATAAATGTCAGTTATTTTACTACAGCGATAATATAGTCATAATTTGATATTCGGCGGGTAGCGGTTCGTTTGCATCAAAAACACAGCGGTTTAATAAATAATTACCACTTACTGCGCTCTCTCTCTTTCTCTCTCTGTCAATCCCTCTTTTCCTCTCCCTCCTTCTTGCCTTTCTTTACGATCTGTTCTCGTCCCGTTTCGGCGAGATTTGTTTTTTAAATAAACAGACACAGACGAGCAGCGCGACTTCCGGCGCCTCTCGCCCCTCTCGCTCTGCTGCCCCTCCCCTTCCGGCGCTCGCTGCGCGGTGACGTCAGTCCTCCACAATACCATCGAGCTCAAGTTTGATTTTATTATTAAAGCGATCCATTTAATAATAATAATAATAATAATAATAATAATAATAATAATAATCATAATCATAAAAAAAGATGTGTGTTAAATCTGTGTCTCAGTCTTACACAGCGGTGGCTCCAGTCTACCCCTACTATACTATAATATACTATGCTATACTATAGACCACACAGCTCCAATCTGGGCCCTATACTATATTATACCAAACTATAATAATAAATGTACTATACTGTAGTATTGTCCAAATCTCTCTTGAAATTTGTATTGCTGGTTTAGGGTTAATATGAATCTCTGGGGATGAAGGTGTTTCCATAGTTTAAAAACAAATCTGATGTCGTGATTGACAGTGTGAAATGGCCCCAGCCAGTAAAACACAAAGAGAGGGAGAGGACAAGTGTCCAGCAAACACATGCACTATCCCAGCATCCCTGCTATGCCTCTGTCTTCCAATCTGACTGACGTACTGGACACTACACAGTCGTCCAGTGTCTCAGTGTCAGTGCTGTAGTGTCTCAGTGCTGTAGTGTCAGTGCTGTAGTGTCAGTGCTGTAGTGTCTCAGTGCTGTAGTGTCTCAGTGTCAGTGCTGTAGTGTCAGTGCTGTAGTGTCTCAGTGCTGTAGTGTCAGTGCTGTAGTGTCAGTGCTGTAGTGTCAGTGCTGTAGTGTCTCAGTGCTGTAGTGTCAGTGCTGTAGTGTCTCAGTGTCAGTGCTGTAGTGTCAGTGCTGTAGTGTCAGTGCTGTAGTGTCTCAGTGCTGTAGTGTCAGTGCTGTAGTGTCTCAGTGTCAGTGCTGTAGTGTCAGTGCTGTAGTGTCTCAGTGCTGTAGTGTCTCAGTGTCAGTGCTGTAGTGTCAGTGCTGTAGTGTCTCAGTGTCAGTGCTGTAGTGTCAGTGCTGTAGTGTCTCAGTGCTGTAGTGTCAGTGCTGTAGTGTCTCAGTGCTGTAGTGTCAGTGCTGTAGTGTCAGTGCTGTAGTGTCTCAGTGCTGTAGTGTCAGTGCTGTAGTGTCTCAGTGTCAGTGCTGTAGTGTCTCAGTGCTGTAGTGTCAGTGCTGTAGTGTCAGTGCTGTAGTGTCAGTGCTGTAGTGTCTCAGTGCTGTAGTGTCAGTGCTGTAGTGTCTCAGTGTCAGTGCTGTAGTGTCAGTGCTGTAGTGTCAGTGCTGTAGTGTCAGTGCTGTAGTGTCTCAGTGCTGTAGTGTCAGTGCTGTAGTGTCTCAGTGTCAGTGCTGTAGTGTCAGTGCTGTAGTGTCTCAGTGCTGTAGTGTCAGTGCTGTAGTGTCTCAGTGCTGTAGTGTCTCAGTGTCAGTGCTGTAGTGTCAGTGCTGTAGTGTCTCAGTGTCAGTGCTGTAGTGTCAGTGCTGTAGTGTCTCAGTGCTGTAGTGTCAGTGCTGTAGTGTCTCAGTGTCAGTGCTGTAGTGTCAGTGCTGTAGTGTCTCAGTGTCAGTGCTGTAGTGTCAGTGCTGTAGTGTCTCAGTGCCAGTGCTGTAGTGTCAGTGCTGTAGTGTCAGTGCTGTAGTGTCTCAGTGCTGTAGTGTCAGTGCTGTAGTGTCTCAGTGTCAGTGCTGTAGTGTCAGTGCTGTAGTGTCTCAGTGCTGTAGTGTCAGTGCTGTAGTGTCTCAGTGCTGTAGTGTCTCAGTGTCAGTGCTGTAGTGTCAGTGCTGTAGTGTCTCAGTGTCAGTGCTGTAGTGTCAGTGCTGTAGTGTCTCAGTGCTGTAGTGTCAGTGCTGTAGTGTCTCAGTGTCAGTGCTGTAGTGTCAGTGCTGTAGTGTCTCAGTGTCAGTGCTGTAGTGTCTCAGTGCCAGTGCTGTAGTGTCAGTGCTGTAGTGTCAGTGCTGTAGTGTCTCAGTGTCAGTGCTGTAGTGTCAGTGCTGTAGTGTCTCAGTGTCAGTGCTGTAGTGTCTCAGTGTCAGTGCTGTAGTGTCAGTGCTGTAGTGTCTCAGTGCTGTAGTGTCAGTGCTGTAGTGTCAGTGCTGTAGTGTCTCAGTGTCAGTGCTGTAGTGTCAGTGCTGTAGTGTCTCAGTGTCAGTGCTGTAGTGTCAGTGCTGTAGTGTCTCAGTGTCAGTGCTGTAGTGTCTCAGTGTCAGTGCTGTAGTGTCAGTGCTGTAGTGTCTCAGTGCTGTAGTGTCTCAGTGCTGTAGTGTCAGTGCTGTAGTGTCTCAGTGTCAGTGCTGTAGTGTCAGTGCTGTAGTGTCTCAGTGTCAGTGCTGTAGTGTCAGTGCTGTAGTGTCTCAGTGTCAGTGCTGTAGTGTCTCAGTGTCAGTGCTGTAGTGTCAGTGCTGTAGTGTCTCAGTGCTGTAGTGTCAGTGCTGTAGTGTCTCAGTGTCAGTGCTGTAGTGTCAGTGCTGTAGTGTCTCAGTGTCAGTGCTGTAGTGTCAGTGCTGTAGTGTCTCAGTGTCAGTGCTGTAGTGTCTCAGTGTCAGTGCTGTAGTGTCAGTGCTGTAGTGTCTCAGTGCTGTAGTGTCAGTGCTGTAGTGTCAGTGCTGTAGTGTCTCAGTGCTGTAGTGTCAGTGCTGTAGTGTCTCAGTGTCAGTGCTGTAGTGTCAGTGCTGTAGTGTCAGTGCTGTAGTGTCTCAGTGCTGTAGTGTCAGTGCTGTAGTGTCTCAGTGTCAGTGCTGTAGTGTCAGTGCTGTAGTGTCTCAGTGTCAGTGCTGTAGTGTCAGTGCTGTAGTGTCAGTGCTGTAGTGTCTCAGTGCTGTAGTGTCAGTGCTGTAGTGTCAGTGCTGTAGTGTCTCAGTGCTGTAGTGTCAGTGCTGTAGTGTCAGTGCTGCAGTGTCTCATTGTCAGTGCTGTTCTTCCGGCAGCTGCTCTATTTTTGGGTCAGTGACGGAGTATCAATGGCCGCTGACCCATCACACAGGACAGCTCTCAGATACCAACAGACTCTGGTGACTCTCTCACTCTCTCTGTCTCTCCCTCTCTCCGTCTCCTTGTCTCTCACCCTCTCTCAGTTTCTTTCTCTCTCTCTCAGTCTCTCTGTCTCTTTTTTCTGTTTGTCAATCTTTTTCTGTGTGTCTCTGCCTGCCTGTGTCTGTGTGTCTGTCTGAGTGTCTCTTTCTCTCTCTTTCCCTGTCTGTTTATGTTGGTGTGTGTTCTCCATCTTCCTCTCTCCCTATCCCTCTCTCTGTCCCTCTGTCTGTCTCTCTCTCTCTGTCACTACAGTGTTAATATACTGTAGTGTCCAGTCAGTCAGTCAGTGTTAATGTACTGTAGTGTCCAGTCAGACAGTCAGTGTTAATGTGCTGTAGTGTCCAGTCAGTCAGTGTTAATGTACTGTAGTGTCCAGTCAGTCAGTGTTAATGTACTGTAGTGTCCAGTCAGTCAGTCAGTCAGTGTTAATGTGCTGTAGTGTTTGTACAGTAGGGAGCGCTGTGTTTCGATGTGTTGTGTTTTGCTATGCTGCACAATGTTGCATTACATTGCGCTGTGTTGCACTGTGCTCATGTGTGTACTAAACTGTACTTTATTATGTTATACTACATGAAACTGTACTACACTATTTTGTACTAAACTAACTAAAGTGCACTTCACTATACATATATAATGCATCATATGTGCTGCACTATACTATACTGAGCGTGCTACACATTAAACTGAACTCTACTATACTGTACTGCACAATATACTGAACTCTGCTATACTGTACTGCACTATACTGTACTGTACTGCACTGTACTATATTATACCTACTAAATTATACTGTGCTGCACTGTAGTGTAGTATACTATATTATACTGCACTGCACAGCACTTTACTACAGTGTAATGCGATGTTCATTAATGTACAGAATAACTCTCTCTCTCTCTGTGCTAATATAGCTGTTTACATGGTTGGCAAGCAACGGGGGCTATATCCAGCAGTGCCACTTTTTCTTAAAGGGAATGCTGCATTTAGACATTTATAGCTTACGTCTTTCTCTGTGTGGGGACAGAAATTGTAGAAGGTCTATTTGTTAAAGGCCATGTCTGCTATGGAAGAGAAAGACAGTGAGCTGGACAGACAGACAGAGACACATGGAGATGGACAGACAGACAGAAACACAGAGAGATGGACAGACAGACAAACAGAGAGACAGACAGAGACACAGAGAGATGCACAGACAGACAGATAGACAGACAAAAACACAGAGAGATGGACAGACAGATAGACAGAGACACAGACAGATGGACAGACAAACAGACAAAGACACGGGAAGATGGACAGAGAGAGACAAACATAGGCGTACTGGCTATCGGGCCATTGGGCCAGTCGCCCCGTGTAGACACCCCGACTGCACATTGCCAACACCCCCAACCCCCCCCCCCAGGACTGCACTTTATTGGGACCCAGACTTCATCAGCTGGGTAAAAGTCCAGGGCCGTTTTTGGTCCCAGTCCACGCCTGGAGACAAATGCAGAAACACAGAAAGAAGCAGCTAAATGGAGAATGTGTGAAAAAGGGGTAGAGAGAGGGAAACAGAAAGACATAGAGAGAGAGCAAAAGAGAGGGAAAGAAGAGGGACAGAGAGAAGGAGAGAGCTGTAATGTGTTGATGACACTGAGACAGGGGTCAATATGCTTCTAAAAATAAGAGAGCAAGAGATAGAGTTACATTGGGGAAGAGAGGGAGAGGGGCAGGGGGGATAGGAGGGGAAGTGGGCAGAAACCTGGGTAAGATGGGGAGAGAGAGATTGGGGGGGGGGAGGGAATGAACACTGACTGACTTTCTGGACACTACAGCACATTAACACTGACTGACTGACTGGACACTACAGTACATTAACACTGACTGACTGACTGGACACTACAGCACATTAACACTGACTGACTGACTGGACACTACAGCACATTAACACTGACTGACTGACTGGACACTACAGTACATTATCACTGACTGACTGGACACTACAGCACATTAACACTGACTGACTGGACACTACAGTACATTAACACTGACTGACTGGACACTACAGTACATTAACACTGACTGACTGACTGGACACTACAGCACATTAACACTGACTGACTGGACACTACAGTACATTAACACTGTCTTACTGGACACTACAGTACATTAACACTGACTGACTGGACACTACAGCACATTAACACTGACTGACTGACTGGACACTACAGTACATTAACACTGACTGACTGGACACTACAGCACATTAACACTGACTGACTGACTGGACACTACAGTACATTAACACTGACTGACTGGACACTACAGCACATTAACACTGACTGACTGACTGGACACTACAGTACATTATCACTGACTGACTGGACACTACAGCACATTAACACTGACTGACTGGACACTACAGTACATTAACACTGACTGACTGGACACTACAGCACATTAACACTGACTGACTGACTGGACACTACAGCACATTAACACTGACTGACTGGACACTACAGCACATTAACACTGACTGACTGACTGGACACTACAGTACATTAACACTGACTGACTGGACACTACAGTACATTAACACTGACTGACTGACTGACTGGACACTACAGCACATTAACACTGACTGACTGGACACTACAGTACATTAACACTGACTGACTGACTGGACACTACAGCACATTAACACTGACTGACTGGACACTACAGCACATTAACACTGACTGACTGACTGGACACTACAGTACATTAACACTGACTGACTGGACACTACAGCACATTAACACTGACTGACTGACTGGACACTATAGTACATTAACACTGACTGACTGACTGGACACTACAGCACATTAACACTGACTGACTGACTGGACACTACAGCACATTAACACTGACTGACTGGACACTACAGCACATTAACACTGACTGACTGGACACTACAGCACATTAACACTGACTGACTGACTGGACACTACAGTACATTAACACTGACTGACTGGACACTACAGCACATTAACACTGACTGACTGACTGGACACTACAGTACATTAACACTGACTGACTGGACACTACAGCACATTAACACTGACTGACTGGACACTACAGCACATTAACACTGACTGACTGACTGGACACTATAGTACATTAACACTGACTGACTGACTGGACACTACAGCACATTAACACTGACTGACTGACTGGACACTACAGCACATTAACACTGACTGACTGGACACTACAGCACATTAACACTGACTGACTGACTGGACACTACAGTACATTAACACTGACTGACTGGACACTACAGCACATTAACACTGACTGACTGACTGGACACTACAGCACATTAACACTGACTGACTGACTGGACACTCCAGTACATTAACACTGACTGACTGACTGGACACTACAGCACATTAACACTGACTGACTGACTGGACACTACAGCACATTAACACTGACTGACTGGACACTACAGCACATTAACACTGACTGACTGACTGGACACTACAGTACATTAACACTGACTTACTGGACACTACAGTACATTAACACTGACTGACTGGACACTACAGCACATTAACACTGACTGACTGACTGGACACTACAGCACATTAACACTGACTGACTGACTGGACACTATAGTACATTAACACTGACTGGACACTACAGCACATTAACACTGACTGACTGGACACTACAGCACATTAACACTGACTGACTGACTGGACACTACAGTACATTAACACTGACTGACTGGACACTACAGCACATTAACACTGACTGACTGACTGGACACTATAGTACATTAACACTGACTGACTGACTGGACACTACAGCACATTAACACTGACTGACTGACTGGACACTACAGTACATTCACACTGACTTACTGGACACTACAGTACATTAACACTGACTGACTGGACACTACAGCACATTAACACTGACTGACTGACTGGACACTACAGTACATTAACACTGACTGACTGGACACTACAGCACATTAACACTGACTGACTGACTGGACACTACAGTACATTATCACTGACTGACTGGACACTACAGCACATTAACACTGACTGACTGGACACTACAGTACATTAACACTGACTGACTGGACACTACAGCACATTAACACTGACTGACTGACTGGACACTACAGTACATTAACACTAACTGACTGGACACTACAGCACATTAACACTGACTGACTGACTGGACACTACAGCACATTAACACTGACTGACTGGACACTACAGCACATTAACACTGACTGACTGACTGGACACTACAGTACATTAACACTGACTGACTGGACACTACAGTACATTAACACTGACTGACTGACTGACTGGACACTACAGCACATTAACACTGACTGACTGACTGGACACTACAGCACATTAACACTGACTGACTGGACACTACAGCACATTAACACTGACTGACTGACTGGACACTACAGCACATTAACACTGACTGACTGGACACTACAGCACATTAACACTGACTGACTGACTGGACACTACAGCACATTAACACTGACTGACTGACTGGACACTACAGTACATTATCACTGACTGACTGGACACTACAGCACATTAACACTGACTGACTGGACACTACAGTACATTAACACTGACTGACTGGACACTACAGCACATTAACACTGACTGACTGACTGGACACTACAGTACATTAACACTAACTGACTGGACACTACAGCACATTAACACTGACTGACTGACTGGACACTACCGCACATTAACACTGACTGACTGGACACTACAGCACATTAACACTGACTGACTGACTGGACACTACAGCACATTAACACTGACTGACTGGACACTACAGCACATTAACACTGACTGACTGACTGGACACTACAGTACATTAACACTGACTGACTGGACACTACAGTACATTAACACTGACTGACTGACTGACTGGACACTACAGCACATTAACACTGACTGACTGGACACTACAGTACATTAACACTGACTGACTGACTGGACACTACAGCACATTAACACTGACTGACTGGACACTACAGCACATTAACACTGACTGACTGACTGGACACTACAGTACATTAACACTGACTGACTGGACACTACAGCACATTAACACTGACTGACTGACTGGACACTATAGTACATTAACACTGACTGACTGACTGGACACTACAGCACATTAACACTGACTGACTGACTGGACACTACAGCACATTAACACTGACTGACTGGACACTACAGCACATTAACACTGACTGACTGGACACTACAGCACATTAACACTGACTGACTGACTGGACACTACAGTACATTAACACTGACTGACTGGACACTACAGCACATTAACACTGACTGACTGACTGGACACTACAGTACATTAACACTGACTGACTGGACACTACAGCACATTAACACTGACTGACTGGACACTACAGCACATTAACACTGACTGACTGACTGGACACTATAGTACATTAACACTGACTGACTGACTGGACACTACAGCACATTAACACTGACTGACTGACTGGACACTACAGCACATTAACACTGACTGACTGGACACTACAGCACATTAACACTGACTGACTGACTGGACACTACAGTACATTAACACTGACTGACTGGACACTACAGCACATTAACACTGACTGACTGACTGGACACTACAGCACATTAACACTGACTGACTGACTGGACACTCCAGTACAATAACACTGACTGACTGACTGGACACTACAGCACATTAACACTGACTGACTGACTGGACACTACAGCACATTAACACTGACTGACTGGACACTACAGCACATTAACACTGACTGACTGACTGGACACTACAGTACATTAACACTGACTTACTGGACACTACAGTACATTAACACTGACTGACTGGACACTACAGCACATTAACACTGACTGACTGACTGGACACTACAGCACATTAACACTGACTGACTGACTGGTCACTATAGTACATTAACACTGACTGACTGACTGGACACTACAGCACATTAACACTGACTGACTGGACACTACAGCACATTAACACTGACTGACTGACTGGACACTACAGTACATTAACACTGACTGACTGGACACTACAGCACATTAACACTGACTGACTGACTGGACACTATAGTACATTAACACTGACTGACTGACTGGACACTACAGCACATTAACACTGACTGACTGACTGGACACTACAGTACATTAACACTGACTGACTGGACACTACAGCACATTAACACTGACTGACTGACTGGACACTATAGTACATTAACACTGACTGACTGACTGGACACTACAGCACATTAACACTGACTGACTGACTGACTGGACACTACAGCACATTAACACTGACTGACTGGACACTACAGTACATTAACACTGACTGACTGGACACTACAGTACATTAACACTGACTGACTGGACAATACAGCACATTAACACTGACTGACTGACTGGACACTACAGCACATTAACACTGACTGACTGACTGGACACTATAGTACATTAACACTGACTGACTGACTGGACACTACAGCACATTAACACTGACTGACTGGACACTACAGTACTTTAACACTGACTGACTGGACACTACAGCACATTAACACTGACTGACTGACTGGACACTACAGTACATTCACACTGACTTACTGGACACTACAGTACATTAACACTGACTGACTGGACACTACAGCACATTAACACTGACTGACTGACTGGACACTACAGTACATTAACACTGACTGACTGGACACTACAGCACATTAACACTGACTGACTGACTGGACACTACAGTACATTATCACTGACTGACTGGACACTACAGCACATTAACACTGACTGACTGGACACTACAGTACATTAACACTGACTGACTGGACACTACAGCACATTAACACTGACTGACTGACTGGACACTACAGTACATTAACACTAACTGACTGGACACTACAGCACATTAACACTGACTGACTGACTGGACACTACCGCACATTAACACTGACTGACTGGACACTACAGCACATTAACACTGACTGACTGACTGGACACTACAGCACATTAACACTGACTGACTGGACACTACAGCACATTAACACTGACTGACTGACTGGACACTACAGTACATTAACACTGACTGACTGGACACTACAGTACATTAACACTGACTGACTGACTGACTGGACACTACAGCACATTAACACTGACTGACTGACTGGACACTACAGCACATTAACACTGACTGACTGGACACTACAGCACATTAACACTGACTGACTGACTGGACACTACAGTACATTAACACTGACTGACTGGACACTACAGCACATTAACACTGACTGACTGGACACTACAGCACATTAACACTGACTGACTGACTGGACACTACAGCACATTAACACTGACTGACTGACTGGACACTATAGTACATTAACACTGACTGACTGACTGGACACTACAGCACATTAACACTGACTGACTGACTGGACACTACAGCACATTAACACTGACTGACTGGACACTACAGCACATTAACACTGACTGACTGACTGGACACTACAGTACATTAACACTGACTTACTGGACACTACAGTACATTAACACTGACTGACTGGACACTACAGCACATTAACACTGACTGACTGACTGGACACTACAGTACATTAACACTGACTGACTGGACACTACAGCACATTAACACTGACTGACTGACTGGACACTATAGTACATTAACACTGACTGACTGACTGGACACTACAGCACATTAACACTGACTGACTGACTGGACACTACAGCACATTAACACTGACTGACTGGACACTACAGCACATTAACACTGACTGACTGACTGGACACTACAGTACATTAACACTGACTGACTGGACAATACAGCACATTAACACTGACTGACTGACTGGACACTACAGCACATTAACACTGACTGACTGACTGGACACTATAGTACATTAACACTGACTGACTGACTGGACACTACAGCACATTAACACTGACTGACTGACTGGACACTACAGCACATTAACACTGACTGACTGGACACTACAGCACATTAACACTGACTGACTGACTGGACACTACAGTACATTAACACTGACTTACTGGACACTACAGTACATTAACACTGACTGACTGGACACTACAGCACATTAACACTGACTGACTGACTGGACACTACAGTACATTATCACTGACTGACTGGACACTACAGTACATTAACACTGACTGACTGGACACTACAGTACATTAACACTGACTGACTGACTGGACACTACAGCACATTAACACTGACTGACTGGACACTACAGTACATTAACACTGACTGACTGGACACTACAGCACATTAACACTGACTGACTGACTGGACACTACAGTACATTAACACTGACTGACTGGACACTACAGTACATTAACACTGACTGACTGGACACTACAGTACATTAACACTGACTGACTGGACACTACAGCACATTAACACTGACTGACTGAATGGACACTACACCACATTAACACTGTCTGACTGGACACTACAGCACATTAACACTGACTGACTGACTGGACACTACAGTACATTAACACTGACTGACTGGACAATACAGCACATTAACACTGACTGACTGACTGGACACTACAGTACATTAACACTGACTTACTGGACACCACAGTACATTAACACTGACTGACTGGACACTACAGCACATTAACACTGACTGACTGACTGGACACTACAGCACATTAACACTGACTGACTGGACACTACAGCACATTAACACTGACTGACTGACTGGACACTACAGTACATTAACACTGACTGACTGGACACTACAGCACATTAACACTGACTGACTGACTGGACACTATAGTACATTAACACTGACTGACTGACTGGACACTACAGCACATTAACACTGACTGACTGACTGGACACTACAGTACATTAACACTGACTGACTGGACAATACAGCACATTAACACTGACTGACTGACTGGACACTACAGCACATTAACACTGACTGACTGACTGGACACTATAGTACATTAACACTTACTGACTGACTGGACACTACAGCACATTAACACTGACTGACTGGACACTACAGTACTTTAACACTGACTGACTGGACACTACAGCACATTAACACTGACTGACTGACTGGACACTACAGTACATTCACACTGACTTACTGGACACTACAGTACATTAACACTGACTGACTGGACACTACAGCACATTAACACTGACTGACTGACTGGACACTACAGTACATTAACACTGACTGACTGGACACTACAGCACATTAACACTGACTGACTGACTGGACACTACAGTACATTATCACTGACTGACTGGACACTACAGCACATTAACACTGACTGACTGGACACTACAGTACATTAACACTGACTGACTGGACACTACAGCACATTAACACTGACTGACTGACTGGACACTACAGCACATTAACACTGACTGACTGACTGGACACTACAGTACATTAACACTAACTGACTGGACACTACAGCACATTAACACTGACTGACTGACTGGACACTACCGCACATTAACACTGACTGACTGGACACTACAGCACATTAACACTGACTGACTGACTGGACACTACAGCACATTAACACTGACTGACTGGACACTACAGCACATTAACACTGACTGACTGACTGGACACTACAGTACATTAACACTGACTGACTGGACACTACAGTACATTAACACTGACTGACTGACTGACTGGACACTACAGCACATTAACACTGACTGACTGACTGGACACTACAGCACATTAACACTGACTGACTGGACACTACAGCACATTAACACTGACTGACTGACTGGACACTACAGTACATTAACACTGACTGACTGGACACTACAGCACATTAACACTGACTGACTGACTGGACACTACAGCACATTAACACTGACTGACTGACTGGACACTATAGTACATTAACACTGACTGACTGACTGGACACTACAGCACATTAACACTGACTGACTGACTGGACACTACAGCACTTTAACACTGACTGACTGGACACTACAGCACATTAACACTGACTGACTGACTGGACACTACAGTACATTAACACTGACTTACTGGACACTACAGTACATTAACACTGACTGACTGGACACTACAGCACATTAACACTGACTGACTGACTGGACACTACAGTACATTAACACTGACTGACTGGACACTACAGCACATTAACACTGACTGACTGACTGGACACTATAGTACATTAACACTGACTGACTGACTGGACACTATAGTACATTAACACTGACTGACTGACTGGACACTACAGCACATTAACACTGACTGACTGACTGGACACTACAGCACATTAACACTGACTGACTGGACACTACAGCACATTAACACTGACTGACTGACTGGACACTACAGTACATTAACACTGACTTACTGGACACTACAGTACATTAACACTGACTGACTGGACACTACAGCACATTAACACTGACTGACTGACTGGACACTACAGTACATTATCACTGACTGACTGGACACTACAGTACATTAACACTGACTGACTGGACACTACAGTACATTAACACTGACTGACTGACTGGACACTACAGCACATTAACACTGACTGACTGGACACTACAGTACATTAACACTGACTGACTGGACACTACAGCACATTAACACTGACTGACTGACTGGACACTACAGCACATTAACACTGACTGACTGGACACTACAGCACATTAACACTGACTGACTGACTGGACACTACAGCACATTAACACTGACTGACTGGACACTACAGTACATTAACACTGACTGACTGGACACTACAGCACATTAACACTGACTGACTGGACACTACAGCACATTAACACTGACTGACTGACTGGACACTACAGTACATTAACACTGACTTACTGGACACTACAGTACATTAACACTGACTGACTGGACACTACAGCACATTAACACTGACTGACTGACTGGACACTACAGTACATTAACACTGACTGACTGGACACTACAGCACATTAACACTGACTGACTGACTGGACACTACAGTACATTATCACTGACTGACTGGACACTACAGCACATTAACACTGACTGACTGGACACTACAGCACATTAACACTGACTGACTGACTGGACAATACAGTACATTAACACTGACTTACTGGACATTACAGTACATTAACACTGACTGACTGGACACTACAGCACATTAACACTGAATGACTGACTGGACACTACAGCACATTAACACTGACTGACTGACTGCACACTACAGTACATTAACACTGACTGACTGGACACTACAGCACATTAACACTGACTGACTGACTGGACACTACAGTACATTATCACTGACTGACTGGACACTACAGCACATTAACACTGACTGACTGGACACTACAGCACATTAACACTGACTGACTGACTGGACAATACAGTACATTAACACTGACTTACTGGACACTACAGTACATTAACACTGACTGACTGGACACTACAGCACATTAACACTGACTGACTGACTGGACACTACAGCACATTAACACTGACTGACTGACTGGACACTACAGTACATTAACACTGACTGACTGACTGGACACTACAGCACATTAACACTGACTGACTGACTGGACACTACATTACATTAACACTGACTGACTGGACACTACAGCACATTAACACTGACTGACTGACTGGACACTATAGTACATTAACACTGACTGACTGACTGGACACTACAGCACATTAACACTGACTGACTGACTGGACACTACAGTACATTAACACTGACTGACTGACTGGACACTACAGCACATTAACACTGACTGACTGACTGGACACTACAGTACATTCACACTGACTGACTGGACACTACAGCACATTAACACTGACTGACTGACTGGACACTATAGTACATTAACACTGACTGACTGACTGGACACTACAGCACATTAACACTGACTGACTGACTGGACACTACAGCACATTAACACTGACTGACTGGACACTACAGCACATTAACACTGACTGACTGACTGGACACTACAGTACATTAACACTGACTGACTGGACAATACAGCACATTAACACTGACTGACTGACTGGACACTACAGCACATTAACACTGACTGACTGACTGGACACTATAGTACATTAACACTGACTGACTGACTGGACACTACAGCACATTAACACTGACTGACTGACTGGACACTACAGTACATTAACACTGACTGACTGACTGGACACTACAGCACATTAACACTGACTGACTGGACACTACAGCACATTAACACTGACTGACTGGACACTACAGTACATTAACACTGACTTACTGGACACTACAGTACATTAACACTGACTGACTGGACACTACAGCACATTAACACTGACTGACTGACTGGACACTACAGTACATTATCACTGACTGACTGGACACTACAGTACATTAACACTGACTGACTGGACACTACAGTACATTAACACTGACTGACTGACTGGACACTACAGCACATTAACACTGACTGACTGGACACTACAGTACATTAACACTGACTGACTGGACACTACAGCACATTAACACTGACTGACTGACTGGACACTACAGCACATTAACACTGACTGACTGGACACTACAGTACATTAACACTGACTGACTGGACACTACAGCACATTAACACTGACTGACTGACTGGACACTACAGCACATTAACACTGACTGGACACTACAGCACATTAACACTGACTGACTGACTGACTGGACACAACAGTACATTAACACTGACTGACTGGACACTACAGTACATTAACACTGACTGACTGACTGGACACTACAGTACATTAACACTGACTGACTGACTGGACACTACAGCACATTAACACTTACTGACTGACTGGACACTACAGCACATTAACACTGACTGACTGACTGGACACTACAGTACATTAACACTGACTGACTGGACACTACAGCACATTAACACTGACTGACTGACTGGACACTATAGTACATTAACACTGACTGACTGACTGGACACTACAGCACATTAACACTGACTGACTGACTGGACACTACAGTACATTAACACTGACTGACTGACTGGACACTACAGCACATTAACACTTACTGACTGACTGGACACTACAGCACATTAACACTGACTGACTGGACACTACAGCACATTAACACCGACTGACTGGACACTACAGCACATTAACACTGACTGACTGGACACTACAGCACATTAACACTGACTGAGAGAGAAATAGAGACAGCAAGAGAGATGGGAGGATAAGCTATTTGAATGAGTTGCTGTTGACATATTTTTGTCAACCTGAAGTGATTGAATTAACCCCCCCCCCCGTTCATCACCCCCCTCGCTCTTTCCATCCCTCTCTCCCTCTCCCTTTCTCTCTCATTCACTCAAGGGCAGTTACAGAAGTAGTTACAGCAGAGAAAGAGAGAGAATAATGAAAGAAAGAATTAATACTTTTGAAACTGTTCTTAATTTTGACCAGCTCTCGGTAAGACTATTATTATTATTATTATTATTATTATTATTATTATTATTATTATTATTATTATTATTATTAACAGACACTGGCTCCAGCTATATGTGAGGTATTCTGTGTTGTTGATTGTATTGTTGTTATGGCTGTTATTGTAGTGATTGACAGCTTGAGATTATTATAATGAAATTATTGTTGTGGCTGCAGCTCCTGCACTAATCACCTCTCAAACTTACATAAATTGAGATGTTAATTGAGAAGATGGGTGTGAGGGGGATATATAGACAGACAAAACCTACACACACACACACACACACACACACACACAGAGCAACTCACACAGACACACACACACACACGCACACACACACTGCACTTCCTCTCTCTCTCTCTCTCTCTCTCTCTCTCTCTATCAGTCTATCAGTGAGTGGGTTAGATGCTGTCATTAGATAGAGACAGTGGACAGGGGCTGTATTGTAACTGACTGACTGACTGACCTCAAATCATTATAGTCAGCTTTTAATTAATCTTCTCAATGTCAGTCTGTCCTTCAGAACTCTCTCTCTGCCTCTCTCTCACTCACCTCCCCACCTCTCTCTTTGTGTCACCCTCTCTATCTCTCTCTTCATTCTCTATCCCTCCATCCCTCTCTCCTCCTCTCTCTATCTCTCTCTCCCTTTTTTCCATCTCTCATCCCTCTCTCACTTTCTACCCCTCTCTATCCCTATCATTATATAGTACAGTACCATGTGATACAGGTGTGTATATATTCAGTACAGTGTGTTACATGTGTACATATACAGTACAGTAGTGTGTTGCAGGTGTGTATATACAGTACAGTGTAGTGTAGTACAGGTGTATATATACAGTACAGTACAGTGTGTTACAGGTGTATATATACAGTACAGTGTGTTACAGGTGTATATATACAGTACAGTACAGTGTGTTACAGGTGTATATATACAGTACAGTGTGTTACAGGTGTATATATACAGTACAGTACAGTGTGTTACAGGTGTATATATACAGTACAGTGTATTACAGGTGTATATATACAGTATAGTGTATTACAGGTGTATATATACAGTAAAGTATGTTGACAGGTGTATATATACAGTACAGTACAGTGTGTTACAGGTGTGTATATATACAGTACAGTGTGTTAGAGGTGTATATATACAGTACAGTACAGTGTGTTACAGGTGTACATATACAGTACAGTGTGTTACAGGTGTGTATATACAGTACAGTGTAGTGTAGTACAGGTGTATAAATACAGTCCAGTACAGTGTTACAGGTGTATATATACAGTACAGTGTGTTACAGGTGTATATATACAGTACAGTGTGTTACAGGTGCATATATACAGTACAGGTGTGTTACAGGTGTATATATACAGTACAGTGTGTTACAGGTGTATATATACAGTACAGTACAGTGTGTTACAGGTGTATATATACAGTACAGTGTGTTACAGGTGTATATATACAGTACAGTACAGTGTGTTACAGGTGTATATATACAGTACAGTGTATTACAGGTGTATATATACAGTACAGTACAGTGTGTTACAGGTGTATATATACAGTACAGTACAGTGTGTTACAGGTGTATATATACAGTACAGTGTATTACAGGTGTATATATACAGTAAAGTATGTTGACAGGTGTATATATACAGTACAGTACAGTGTGTTACAGGTGTATATATACAGTACAGTACAGTGTGTTACAGGTGTACATATACAGTACAGTGTGTTACAGGTGTGTATATACAGTACAGTGTAGTGTAGTACAGGTGTATAAATACAGTCCAGTACAGTGTTACAGGTGTATATATACAGTACAGTGTGTTACAGGTGTATATATACAGTACAGTGTGTTACAGGTGCATATATACAGTACAGGTGTGTTACAGGTGTATATACACATTATAGTGTGTAACAGGTGTGTATATACAGTACAGTGTGTTACAGGTGTGTATATACAGTACAGTACAGTGTGTAACAGGTGTGTATAAACAGTACAGGTGTGTTACAGGTGTGTATATACAGTAAAGTATGTTACAGGTGTATATATACAGTACAGTGTGTTACAGGTTTATATATAGTGTATATATACAATACAGTGTAGTACAGGTGTATATATACAGTACAGGTGTGTTACAGGTGTGTATATACAGTACAGTACAGTGTGTAACAGGTGTGTATAAACAGTACAGGTGTGTTACAGGTGTGTATATACAGTACAGTGTGTTACAGATGTATATGTACAGTACAGTGTGCTACAGGTGTATATACAGTACAGTGTGTTACAGGTGTATATATACAGTACAGTGTGTTACAGGTGTATATATACAGTACAGGTTTGTTACAGGTGTATATATACAGTACAGTGTGTTACAGGTGTATATATACAGTATAGTGTGTAACAGGTGTGTATATACAGTACAGTGTGTTACAGGTGTATATATACAGTACAGTATGTAACAGGTGTGTATATACAGTACAGTGTGTTACAGGTGTATATATACAGTACAGTACAGTGTGTTACAGGTGTATATATACAGTACAGTGTGTTACAGGTGTATATATACAGTATAGTGTGTAACAGGTGTGTATATACAGTGCAGTGTTACAGGTGTATATATACAGTACAGTGTGTTACAGGTGTATATATACAGTACAGGTTTGTTACAGGTGTATATATACAGTATAGTGTGTAACAGGTGTGTATATACAGTACAGTGTGTTACAGGTGCATATATACAGTACAGTGTTACAGGTGTGTATATACAGTACAGTGTGTTACAGGTGTATATATACAGTACAGGTTTGTTACAGGTGTATATATACAGTACAGTGTGTTACAGGTGTATATATACAGTGCAGTGTGTTACAGGTGTGTATATACAGTACAGTGTGTTACAGGTGTATATATACAGTACAGGTTTGTTACAGGTGTATATATACAGTACAGTGTGTTACAGGTGTGCATATACATTACAGTGTGTTACAGGTGTATATATACAGTACAGTGTTACAGGTGTATATATACAGTACAGTGTGTTACAGGTGTATATATACAGTTTAGTGTGTAACAGGTGTGTATATACAGTACAGTGTGTTACAGGTGTATATATACAGTATAGTGTGTAACAGGTGTGTATATACAGTGCAGTGTTACAGGTGTATATATACAGTACAGTACAGGTGTGTTTCAGTACACTGAGTGGTAGCAATTTTCTCACAGTTGGTAGTAATTAACTGAGATTGTAACTGTCTCTCTTATCACCTACAGATTTATTACAGGGAGAGAGGGAGGGGTAGATGAGGAAGAGAGAGACAGAGAGGGAGAGAGGAAGGGTGGTTTGGCAGTGAGTAAAACGAGAGCAGAGGAGAAGTACTGTGTGTTACAGGTATACATATATAAACAATGGTGGGAGATGGGGAGGCAGAGGGAGAATGGACACAACCTGACTGGACACTACTGTACAGTAACACTGACTGAGATACAGAGAAAGAAAATGAGAAAGCTAGAGAGAGGGGGGGGAGGGGTGTGTGTGTGTATGTTTTTCCCACGCTGTGTGTCCATCAGTCTGTCCGCGTGACGTCAAAGTGGGCACACTTATCAGTGATAGGTCTGAGATACAGATACTATCTCTCTTTCTCTCTCTCTCTCTCTCTCTCTCTCTCTCCATCCCTCTCTCATTTCAAGGTGCTTTATGGGGGTGCCATATATATTGTGTTGCTAAAGCATTGACAAATAGGAGAAACAAATGATTAATAGAAACAGGAATAACAATAATGTGGGAGGGGGGATAAAATAATATATCTTAAAAAAGTTAAGATACACATTCATACAAGTATATACAATACCATCTCTCTGTCTCTTGGTGCATCAATTCAATTCAAAGTTGAAGCTTTGTTGACATGAATAGAGTTTTCAGTTTTCAGCATCAAAGACTTTAAAACACATTGACGGGCATATCCACACACATTGTGTTTAGATATTAACAGCTGAATCTCTCTCTTGACCTCTCTGATGAGAGGTCTTAATATTGCTCTCATTTTTTTTACAACAGTACTTGATGCACAGAGAGGGAGAGAGAGAGAGGGATGGAGAGAGGAATGGAGGGGGGAGAGGGATGGATGAAGGGAGAGAGGGATGGGGATCAGGGTGATGATTAACCCACTCTGGTATAAAGAGAGGGGTTGAGAGAAAAGGGAAGGTGAAGAAGAGAGAGTGAGAGCAGGAGCAATGAGAGAGCAGGGTGACGAGATAGAGGTCTGTGTCAGTGTGTGTCTGTGCTTGTAGTGTCCAGTCAGTCAGTGTTAATGTGCTGTAGTGTCCAGTCAGTCAGTCAGTGTTAATGTGCTGTAGTGTCCAGTCAGTCAGTGTTACTGTGCTGTAGTGTCCAGTCAGTCAGTCAGTGTTAATGTGCTGTAGTGTCCAGTCAGTCAGTCAGTGTTAATGTGCTGTAGTGTCCAGTCAGTCAGTCAGTGTTAATGTACTGTAGTGTCCAGTCAGTCAGTCAGTGTTAATGTACTGTAGTGTCCAGTCAGTCAGTCAGTGTTAATGTACTGTAGTGTCCAGTCAGTCAGTGTTAATGTACTGTAGTGTCCAGTCAGTCAGTGTTAATGTGCTGTAGTGTCCAGTCAGTCAGTGTTAATGTACTGTAGTGTCCAGTCAGTCAGTCAGTGTTAATGTGCTGTAGTGTCCAGTCAGTCAGTGTTAATGTGCTGTAGTGTCCAGTCAGTCAGTGTTACTGTGCTGTAGTGTCCAGTCAGTCAGTGTTAATGTACTGTAGTGTCCAGTCAGTCAGTCAGTGTTAATGTGCTGTAGTGTCCAGTCAGTCAGTGTTAATGTGCTGTAGTGTCCAGTCAGTCAGTGTTAATGTGCTGTAGTGTCCAGTCAGTCAGTGTTAATGTACTGTAGTGTCCAGTCAGTCAGTGTTAATGTGCTGTAGTGTCCAGTCAGTCAGTCAGTGTTAATGTACTATAGTGTCCAGTCAGTCAGTCAGTGTTAATGTGCTGTAGTGTCCAGTCAGTCAGTGTTAATGTACTGTAGTGTCCAGTCAGTCAGTCAGTGTTAATGTACTGTAGTGTCCAGTCAGTCAGTCAGTGTTAATGTGCTGTAGTGTCCAGTCAGTCAGTGTTACTGTGCTGTAGTGTCCAGTCAGTCAGTGTTAATGTACTGTAGTGTCCAGTCAGTCAGTCAGTGTTAATGTGCTGTAGTGTCCAGTCAGTCAGTGTTAATGTGCTGTAGTGTCCAGTCAGTCAGTGTTAATGTGCTGTAGTGTCCAGTCAGTCAGTGTTAATGTACTGTAGTGTCCAGTCAGTCAGTGTTAATGTGCTGTAGTGTCCAGTCAGTCAGTCAGTGTTAATGTACTATAGTGTCCAGTCAGTCAGTCAGTGTTAATGTGCTGTAGTGTCCAGTCAGTCAGTGTTAATGTGCTGTAGTGTCCAGTCAGTCAGTGTTAATGTGCTGTAGTGTCCAGTCAGTCAGTGTTAATGTACTGTAGTGTCCAGTCAGTCAGTGTTAATGTGCTGTAGTGTCCAGTCAGTCAGTCAGTGTTAATGTGCTGTAGTGTCCAGTCAGTCAGTGTTAATGTGCTGTAGTGTCCAGTCAGTCAGTGTTAATGTGCTGTAGTGTCCAGTCAGTCAGTGTTAATGTACTGTAGTGTCCAGTCAGTCAGTCAGTGTTAATGTGCTGTAGTGTCCAGTCAGTCAGTCAGTGTTAATGTGTATTTTTAGGACAGTGATAATCTAGTAAACAAGCAACACAGTCTACTTAAGGCATTCTAATTATAACAATGAAAGCGATATTGGTGGGAAAGTTTGAGGAGAGAGAGTGAGAAACAGAGAGAAGCAACTTCCTCTCTCTCTCTAGGAATAATTAACAGTTGTAGTTAACGTATTGGCTTAACGTATTGGACTACACCTCCCAGCATGCAGTGGGGCTGTCCGTTTGACTCCCGGTGCAAGGACCCTGACCTGTGTGCTTTGTCTCAGCTCTATGGCGAGTACAGGGAGCAGCTGGGCAGCTATGCGCGGAGGGAGGCGACTCGGCTGCTGACTGAGGGCCAATGGAGGAGCCAGGGCGCCGCCCGCAAGACTACGGACAACGCTGGCCCCGCCCCGGCAGCCAAGAAGCCACGCCCCTACTCCAAGTGCCGAGGTGAGGGAGCGGGACAGACGGTGTGCTGTATTGCGGTACAGCACAGTGTCCCCACTGTTACAGGGTGCATGACTGTTCTGTTGTGTTACAGTGTGCTGTGTTGTTGTGCAGATTGCACAGTGCAGGTGCAGCAGTACAGTGTATATGACACTGTTGTGTCACAGTGTTGTGTTGTTGTGCAGATTGTGTAGCGCGGGTGCAGCGCTACATCGTGACCAAGCTGGGGGAGGACTGGATTTTCCTGGTGCTGCTGGGCCTCACCATGGCGCTGGTCAGCTGGGGCATGGACTACGCCAGCGCCAAGAGCCTGCAGGGTGAGCGCAACACTGCTCCCAGCATGCCGCAGGGCCCGGGCACGCCCACTCGCACTGGGAGTGTGGGAAATGTAGTTTGTGGATAATTGCAGTAGCAGAGTCTAGGTTGAGCATTGGACATGGGACTACAATACCCAGCATGCAACATGTGTTTAATGCATTCACTCTCAGTGGGAGGCAAGGGATCATGGAAAGTGTCTGAGGAAGTGTAGCTGTGGGGTCTCAGCTGATCATGGTAGTGACTACAATACCCAGCATGCCAAAGGGGCTGGATTCACAATGGCCGCGTTCACGACACGCATACTTTGCTGAGTCTGCGCAGACTTTTCGCATACTCTGCAACGAAACTGTCCAAGTTACCCGTCTGCATGAACTCATCACAATGCGACGCATCCACAGGCTGCACAGTCTGCGCAGCCGCGCAGCCGCCCAAGAGGGGCTGCGCAGGAGCAGCCGCAGCTTCAAAACAACAAGCGAGCGCTGAGTGACAGAGACGCGCAGGCAGCGCCGCCTGGTCAGAGCGAATCACCCTGAGTCATGGCATCAGGGATCTTATTCATTTCATGCTAGATACGTACAACAGAAATATAATATTTTAAAGATTGACAGGTCAACAATACAATAATATGCATGTGTAGTGGTGTACGTATACATTATCACCTAATTTCCACGTATTATGTGAATTTGTAAATTGCACACCTGGCAAGGAAATCCATAATAATACATACAAACTATTGCACATGTGTATTTCTGTGAATGCACAGGTTTAATGTAGATTCGAAACCAGTGTATATATAATATTGTACACACACAAAATCTGTTGTAATTAATTTGATCAGTATGTGAGTATTTAACCCTTAAGTGTCCCAACAATGAGTAGGAATACAGATTTCTACTAATTAAAGATTATTAACGGATCGTAAAGCTACTGAATCTGATATGAACTGATTAAATGGCCCATTTTCAGATTACACTGTAAAGTGTGAAGCTGGTGCAGCACGTAGGGAACTTCGATTGCATGAACTGTGAACAGGACTGACTTCTCTCAGCAGCGACTGCATGTTTGTTCTGCTGAGTCTGCAGCTGCAGTGTCAGAGCTGTACCGCTCCGTCTGCGCAGACCGTGACGTCACACGCAGACTCGTCTGCAATCAGCCGCACAAAAGTGTCGTGAACGCAGCCAATGTGAGGTCAGAACAGGGGATCATGGGAAATGTAGTGTGAAGGGTGGGGTAGGGACCCAGGTGATATTATTATTATTATTATTATTATTATTATTATTATTATTATTATTATTATTATTATTATTAACCCCCTATCTCCCTCTCTCTCCACCTCTCTCCATCTATCCCTGTCTCTCCCCCTCTTTCACACTCTCTCCCGGCACAGTACTAATGCACTGTAGGGGCCAGTGAGTCAGTGAGCATAATATTGAATTAACAACCCTTTCCCCTTCTCTCTCTCTCTCTCCCTTGTCTCTTTCTCTCACCCTCTCCCTAAATCTCCTCCATGCATCTTCCCCTAACCTCCTCTTTCCCTCCCTATCTCTCTTTCTCCCTCACTGTCCCCAAACTGTCTCTACTCTCCCTGTCCCTCTCTCTCACCCTCCCTTCTGCTTTCTCCTTCCCACCATCCCTATCCTTCTCTCCACAACTTTCCCCCTCCTGTCCTCTCTCCCCCCTCTTCCTCTCCCTCCCTCTCTCTCAGTGTACAAGTGGATGTATGGGGAGCTGAAGGGCAATGTTTTGCTCCAGTACCTGGCCTGGGTCACCTATCCCATGATCCTCATCATCTTCTCCTCCCTCTTCTGCCACCTAGTGGCTCCTCAGGCTGTGGGTGAGTTTAATCATCAAGGACCACAAATCTGGTGGATATTCCTGTGGAGAGACTTAGAGGGTGGCCATTTTGGTTGTAGTTTATTTTCCTTCATAATTATATTTTTTATTATAGTTGTGTTATGAAAGTAGGTGTGTAAGAAATCTCTCTGTGTCTGTGGGGTCTGTATTAGGGTCTGTGTGTCAGGAGTGTCTGTGGGGTCTGTATTAGGGTCTGTGTGTCTCTGTGTCAGGAGTGTCTGTGGGGTCTGTATTAGGGTCTGTGTGTCTGTGTGTCAGGAGTGTCTGTGGGGTCTGTATTAGGGTCTGTGTGTCAGGAGTGTCTGTGGGGTCTGTATTAGGGTCTGTGTGTCAGGAGTGTCTGTGGGGTCTGTATTAGGGTCTGTGTGTCAGGAGTGTCTGTGGGGTCTGTATTAGGGTCTGTGTGTCAGGAGTGTCTGTGGGGTCTGTATTAGGGTCTGTGTGTCAGGAGTGTCTGTGGGGTCTGTATTAGGGTCTGTGTGTCAGGAGTGTCTGTGGGGTCTGTATTAGGGTCTCTGTGTCAGGAGTGTCTGTGGGGTCTGTATTAGGGTCTGTGTGTCAGGAGTGTCTGTGGGGTCTGTATTAGGGTCTGTGTGTCTCTGTGTCAGGAGTGTCTGTGGGGTCTGTATTAGGGTCTGTGTGTCTGTGTGTCAGGAGTGTCTGTGGGGTCTGTATTAGGGTCTGTGTGTCAGGAGTGTCTGTGGGGTCTGTATTAGGGTCTGTGTGTCAGGAGTGTCTGTGGGGTCTGTATTAGGGTCTGTGTGTCAGGAGTGTCTGTGGGGTCTGTATTAGGGTCTGTGTGTCAGGAGTGTCTGTGGGGTCTGTATTAGGGTCTGTGTGTCAGGAGTGTCTGTGGGGTCTGTATTAGGGTCTGTGTGTCTCTGTGTCAGGAGTGACTGTGGGGTCTGTATTAGGGTCTGTGTGTCAGGAGTGTCTGTGGGGTCTGTATTAGGGTCTGTGTGTCAGGAGTGTCTGTGGGGTCTGTATTAGGGTCTGTGTGTCAGGAGTGTCTGTGGGGTCTGTATTAGGGTCTGTGTGTCTCTGTGTCAGGAGTGTCTGTGGGGTCTGTATTAGGGTCTGTGTGTCAGGAGTGTCTGTGGGGTCTGTATTAGGGTCTGTGTGTCAGGAGTGTCTGTGGGGTCTGTATTAGGGTCTGTGTGTCAGGAGTGTCTGTGGGGTCTGTATTAGGGTCTGTGTGTCTCTGTGTCAGGAGTGTCTGTGGGGTCTGTGTTAGGGTCTGTGGGTCTCTGTTTTGGTCTCTTAACTCGACCATTGACCTGACACAGGATTATCAAAGGAGTTTAAGAAGAGAAAAACTAAATATCCCACAATGCCGTTCCACAGGAACAGGTGGCGTGGGGTGGGAGGTGCTCATGGGAAATGCAGTCTCTTGTGCCTTGCAGGCTCAGGGATCCCAGAGCTGAAAACTATTTTGAGGGGCGTGGTGCTGAAGGAGTACCTGACTCTGAAGGCGTTCGTGGCCAAGGTGATTGGACTGACCGCAGGACTGGGCAGCGGAATGCCCGTGGGCAAGGAGGTCAGTCACCCCCCCACCGCTCTCTCACTCTATTTTTGCCTTCGCTGTCTCTGTCAGTCTGCCCTTCTCTCTTTTAAGTAACAGTCTCTTGCTTGTTTATTGCTGTTTCTGTCAATATTCATACAATATTAATATCTTACATCAATACAATGACACACAACCTCAATTTGTTAATTACATTTGTTTCATTTTTCCAATGTTCAATGTTTTTTGTACTTCGGTCGGTTTCTTTCAATTTCGTTGGTGCCACTGTCGGCACAGCTGTCCCAGCCAGTCTCTCTCTGGGCTGAGCTTGCAGCCGTTGCGCGGTGCCCAGTGCTGGTAGGAGTGTGGCTCAGCCTGTTTCAGAGGGACCCACAATGTGGCGTGTGTGTGTCTGTGTGTGAGTGTGTGTGTGTGTTTGTGTCAGTGTGTGTATGTGTGTGTCAGTGTGTGTGTCAGTGTGTGTGTGTCAGTGTGTGTGTGTGTGTGAGTGTATGTCAGTGTGTGTCAGTGTGTGTGTGTGTGTGTGTGTCAGTGTGTGTGTGTGTATGTGTGTGTCAGTGTGTGTGTGAGAGTGTGTGTGTGTGTGTGTATGTGTGAGAGTGTGTGTGTGTGTGTGTGTGTCAGTGTGTGTATGTGTGTGTCAGTGTGTGTGTGTGTATGTGTGTGTCAGTGTGTGTGTGTCAGTGTATGTATGTGTGTCAGTGTGTGTGTGTGTGTCAGTGTGTGTGAGTGTGTGTGTGTGTCAGTGTGTGTGTGTCAGTGTGTGTGAGTGTGTGTGTCAGTGTGTGTGTGTGTGTGTGTGTCAGTGTGTGTGTGTGTGTCAGTGTGTGTGAGTGTGTGTGTGTGTGTGTGTGTGTCAGTGTATGTATGTGTGTGTCAGTGTGTGTGTGTGTGTGTGTGTGTCAGTGTGTGTATGTGTGTGTCAGTGTGTGTGTGTATGTGTGTGTCAGTGTGTGTGTGTCAGTGTATGTATGTGTGTGTCAGTGTGTGTGTGTGTGTCAGTGTGTGTCAGTGTGTGTGTGAGAGTGTGTGTGTGTGTGTCAGTGTATGTATTGTGTGTGTGTGAGTGTGTGTGTGTGTGTGTGTGTCAGTGTATGTATGTGTGTGTGTGTGTGTGTCAGTGTGTTTGTGTGGGATGTGTGTGTCAGTGTGTGTGTGTGTGTCAGTGTGTGTGAGAGTGTGTGTGTCAGTGTGTGTCAGTGTGTGTGTGTCAGTGTATGTATGTGTGTCAGTGTGTGTGTGTGTGTCAGTGTGTGTGAGTGTGTGTGTGTGTGTCAGTGTGTGTGTGTGTGTGTGTCAGTGTGTGTGAGAGTGTGTCAGTGTGTGTGTGAGTGTGTGTGTGTGTGAGTGTGTGTGTGTGTCAGTGTGTGTGTGTGAGTGTGTGTGTGTGTGTCAGTGTGTGTGTGAGTGTGTGTGTGTGTGAGTGTGTGTGTCAGTGTGTGTGTGTATGTATGTGTGTGTCAGTGTGTGTGTGTGTGTGTGTGTGTGTGTATGTGTGTGTCAGTGTGTGTGTGTGTATGTGTGTGTCAGTGTGTGTGTGTGTGTCAGTGTGTGTGAGTGTGTGTGTGTGTCAGTGTGTGTGTGTGTGTCAGTGTGTGTGTGTCAGTGTATGTATTGTGTGTGTGTGAGTGTGTGTGTGTGTGTGTGTCAGTGTATGTATGTGTGTGTGTGTGTCAGTGTGTGTGTGTGTCAGTGTGTGTATGTGTGTGTCAGTGAGTGTGTGTGTGTGTCAGTGTATGTATGTGTGTGTCATTGTGTGTGTGTGTGTGTCAGTGTGTGTATGTGTGTGTCAGTGTGTGTGTATGTGTGTGTCAGTGTGTGTGTGTGTCAGTGTGTGTGTGTCAGTGTATGTATGTGTGTGTCAGTGTGTGTGTGAGAGTGTGTGTGTGTGTGTCAGTGTGTGTATGTGTGTGTCAGTGTGTATATGTGTGTGTCAGTGTGTGTGTGTGTGTCAGTGTGTGTGTGTCAGTGTATGTATGTGTCAGTGTGTGTGTGAGAGTGTGTGTGTGTGTGTGTCAGTGTATGTATGTGTGTGTCAGTGTGTGTGAGAGTGTGTGTATGTGTGTGTCAGTGTGTGTATGTGTGTGTCAGTGTGTGTGTATGTGTGTGTCAGTGTGTGTGTGTCAGTGTGAGTGTGTCAGTGTATGTATGTGTGTGTCAGTGTGTGTGTGAGAGTGTGTGTGTGTGTGTGTCAATGTATGTATGTGTGTGTCAGTGTGTGTGTGTGTCAGTGTGTTTGTGTGGGATGTGTGTGTGTGTCAGTGTGTGTGAGAGTGTGTGTGTGTCAGTGTATGTATGTGTCTGTCAGTGTGTGTGTGTCAGTGTGTGTCAGTGTGTGTGTATGTGTGTGTCAGTGTATGTATGTGTGTGTCAGTGTGTTTGTGTCAGTGTGTGTGAGTGTGTGTGTGTGTGTGTCAGTGTGTGTGTGTGTCAGTGTGTGTGTGTGAGAGTGTGTGAGTGTGTGTGTGTGTCAGTGTGTGTGTGTGAGAGTGTGTGTGTGTGTCAGTGTGTGTGAGTGTGTGTGTATGTATGTGTATGTGTGTGTGTGAGTGTGTGTGTATGTATGTGTGTGTATGTGTGTGTCAGTGTGTGTGTGTCAGTGTGTGTGTGTCAGTGTATGTATGTGTGTGTCAGTGTGTGTGTGTGTGTGTCAGTGTGTGTGTGTGTCAGTGTGTGTATGTGTCAGTGTGTGTATGTGTGTGTCAGTGAGTGTGTGTGTGTGTCAGTGTGTGTATGTGTGTGTCAGTGTGTGTGTATGTGTCAGTGTGTGTGTGTGTCAGTGTGTGTGTGTCAGTGTATGTATGTGTGTGTCAGTGTGTGTGTGAGAGTGTGTGTGTGTGTGTGTGTGTCAGTGTGTGTATGTGTGTGTCAGTGTGTGTGTATGTGTGTGTCAGTGTGTGTGTGTGTGTGTCAGTGTGTGTGTGTCAGTGTATGTATGTGTGTGTCAGTGTGTGTGTGAGAGTGTGTATGTGTGTGTCAGTGTGTGTGTGTGTGTCAGTGTGTGTGTGTCAGTGTATGTATGTGTGTGTCAGTGTGTGTGTGAGAGTGTGTGTGTGTGTGTGTCAGTGTGTGTATGTGTGTGTCAGTGTGTGTGTATGTGTGTGTCAGTGTGTGTGTCAGTGTATGTATGTGTGTGTCAGTGTGTGTGTGAGAGTGTGTGTGTGTGTGTGTCAGTGTATGTATGTGTGTGTCAGTGTGTGTGTGAGAGTGTGTGTGTGTGTCAGTGTGTGTATGTGTGTGTCAGTGTGTGTGTATGTGTGTGTCAGTGTATGTATGTGTGTGTCAGTGTGTGTGTGTGTGTCAGTGTGTGTGTGTCAGTGTATGTATGTGTGTGTCAGTGTGTGTGAGAGTGTGTATGTGTGTGTCAGTGTGTGTGTGTGTGTCAGTGTGTGTGTCAGTGTATGTATGTGTGTGTCAGTGTGTGTGTGTGAGAGTGTGTGTGTGTGTGTGTGTGTGTGTCAGTGTATGTATGTGTGTGTCAGTGTGTGTGAGAGTGTGTATGTGTGTGTCAGTGTGTGTGTATGTGTGTGTCAGTGTGTGTGTGTGTGTCAGTGTGTGTGTCAGTGTATGTATGTGTCAGTGTGTGTGTGAGAGTGTGTGTGTGTGTGTGTCAGTGTGTGTATGTGTGTGTCAGTGTGTGTATGTGTGTGTCAGTGTATGTATGTGTGTGTCAGTGTGTGTGTGAGAGTGTGTGCGTGTGTGTGTCAGTGTGTGTGTGAGAGTGTGTGTGTGTGTGTGTCAGTGTATGTATGTGTGTGTCAGTGTGTGTGTGAGAGTGTGTGTGTGTGTGTGTGTGTCAGTGTATGTATGTGTGTGTCAGTGTGTGTGTGAGAGTGTGTGTGTGTGTGTGTCAGTGTGTGTATGTGTGTGTCAGTGTGTGTGTATGTGTGTGTCAGTGTATGTATGTGTGTGTCAGTGTGTGTGTGAGAGTGTGTGCGTGTGTGTGTCAGTGTGTGTGTGAGAGTGTGTGTGTGTGTGTGTCAGTGTATGTATGTGTGTGTCACTGTGTGTGTGAGTGTGTGTGTGTGTGTCAGTGTGTGTGTATGTGTGTGTCAGTGTGTGTGTGTGTGTCAGTGTGTGTGTCAGTGTATGTATGTGTGTGTCAGTGTGTGTGTGAGAGTGTGTGTGTGTGTGTGTGTGTCAGTGTATGTATGTGTGTGTCAGTGTGTGTGTGAGAGTGTGTGTGTGTGTGTCAGTGTGTGTATGTGTGTGTCAGTGTGTGTGTATGTGTGTGTCAGTGTATGTATGTGTGTGTCAGTGTGTGTGTGAGAGTGTGTGCGTGTGTGTGTCAGTGTGTGTGTGAGAGTGTGTGTGTGTGTGTGTCAGTGTATGTATGTGTGTGTCAGTGTGTGTGTGAGAGTGTGTGTGTGTGTGTGTGTCAGTGTATGTATGTGTGTGTCAGTGTGTGTGTGAGAGTGTGTGTGTGTGTGTGTCAGTGTATGTATGTGTGTGACAGTGTGTGTGTCAGAGTGTGTGTGTGTGTGTGTCAGTGTATGTATGTGTGTGTCAGTGTGTGTGTGAGAGTGTGTGTGTGTGTGTCAGTGTGTGTATGTGTGTGTCAGTGTGTGTGTATGTGTGTGTCAGTGTATGTATGTGTGTGTCAGTGTGTGTGTCAGAGTGTGTGTGTGTGTGTGTCAGTGTATGTATGTGTGTGTCAGTGTGTGTGTGAGAGTGTGTGTGTGTGTGTGTCAGTGTATGTATGTGTGTGTCAGTGTGTGTGTGAGAGTGTGTGTGTGTGTGTGTCAGTGTGTGTGTATGTGTGTGTCAGTGTGTGTGTGAGAGTGTGTGCGTGTGTGTGTCAGTGTGTGTATGTGTGTGTCAGTGTGTGTGTGAGAGTGTGTATGTGTGTGTCAGTGTGTGTGTGAGAGTGTGTGTGTGTGTGTCAGTGTATGTATGTGTGTGTCAGTGTGTGTGTGAGAGTGTGTGTGTGTGTGTGTCAGTGTATGTATGTGTGTGTCAGTGTGTGTGTGAGAGTGTGTGTGTGTGTGTGTCAGTGTATGTATGTGTGTGTCAGTGTGTGTGTGAGAGTGTGTTCTTACAGAATTCTAAATGGAATGTTTCAATTTAGTTTTTAACCCAAGCTTTCTTACAATACCTTCATCAGATCCTCTCTCTGTGTCTTGATCTGTCAATATCCCTCTCTCACAGTATCTCTCGCTCTCTCCTTTTCTATCTTTCTCCCCCATTCTCTGCCTCCCTCTCTGTCTCTCTCCTTCTTACCCCTTTCTGCTCCCTCCCTCCCTCCCTCTCTCTATCTCTCTACAGGGCCCCTTTGTCCACATCGCCAGTATCTGTGCTGCAGTCCTCAGCAAACTCATGTCTATCTTCTCTGGGGTCTATCAGGTAAGAATGAGAAGGAGGGAGGGAGAAAGGGAGGGAGGGAGTGAGTGAGGGAGAGAAGGAGGGGGAGGGAGTGGCAAATGGACAGGGTGAGGGTGAGGGAGGGAGAGAGGGCACAAGGAGGGTGGGAAGGAGAGAGAGATGGAGTGAGGGAGAGAGGGAAGGAGGGAGAGGGAAAGAGGGACATTGGGAGCGAGAAGGAGAGAGAGAGAGAGAGAGAGAGAGAGAGAGAGGGTGTGTAGTGATTGTGTTTATGTGCATGCCTGGTTTGACATATACTTGAAATGCATCTTGGGAACTGTTTAATATACTAACACACACGTATACTGAGGTACGTGTGTGTGCGTGTGTGTATTTTTGAATTGTGCAGTTGTGTTGAGGCTGTATTACTGACTTTGCATGGCTATTGTGTCTCTCTCCCTCTCCATTTCCCCCTTCCTCCCTCCCTCCCTCTCTCTCTCTCTCTCTCCTTCTCCCTATTCCACTGCACTCTCTACCTCCCCCCTTCTCCCCCATTTCCTCCCTCCTTTCTTCTATTTCTCTGCTTTTCTCTCTTTACCCCCCACCCCTCCGCACCTCTACCTCTCTTTCTTCCCACTCTCTCTCTCTTTCTCTCTCCCTCTCCCCCCCGCTCTCTCTCAGACTCAGGGCAGTGTTGAGTGGTTGCTGACGGGCTGTGCTGTGGGAGTGGGCTGCTGCTTCGGGGCGCCACTGGGAGGCAAGTGGGACAGGGAGTCAAAATAGCCCTGCCAGGAGTCAAATTAAACAGGGTGACAGCCCATATAGCACAGGAGAATGATTACAATATAAAAGTAAACATGGGAGTCAGATTAAAAACTGGACAGGAGTCAGATTCACAATTAATAATAATAATATTCATCCTCATCATCATACAGTCACCACATTATTATTATTATTATTATTATTATTATTATTATTATTATTATTTTGATTAAGATCATTTTATGTGTGGAATTGCAATGTGCATGGGGAGTCAAATGCAGTTTGGTCGATATTCTGCAGTGCATGAGGTTAGAGAGTCGATATCAGACACACTCATCCTCTCTCTGCTTTCACGCTGTCCATCCTGAATTGACTTTATTCCTCTTTTCCATTTCTCTGTCTCTCTCACTTTCTTTCTATTGCTCCCTGGTTTCTCCTCCCTCTCTCTCAACTTCTCTATCCATTTCTCTGCTCCCCCCGCTCCCCATACTCGCCTTTTCCCACTCCCATTTTCCCTCCCCCCTCTCTCTCTCCTTCTCCCTCTCTCTCTGGGTCAGTAGCACCCCTATGGCTATACTGACATCCTGACAGTAGGGTGCGCTGTGGGGGTAGGCTGCTGCTTTGGGACACCACTTGGAGGCAAGTCTGTGTGTGTGCGTGTGTGTATGTATGTCTCAGTCTGTGTGTGTCTATGTGTGCATGAGTGTGTCTGTGTGTACGTGAGTGTGTGTGTCTCTGTCTCTTTCTCTCTGTGTCTCTGTGTGCCCCTCTCTCACTCTGTCCCCCTGTATCTTTCTCTGCCTTTACAGTACATGGAAATGTATATCCACATCCTCCCTCTCTTCCTCTCTCCCTCTCAGGTGTGCTGTTCAGTATCGAGGTGACCTCCACATACTTCGCAGTGCGGAATTACTGGAGGGGGTACTTCGCTGCCACCTTCAGCGCCTTCATCTTCAGAGTGCTGGCGGTGTGGAACAAGGACGCGGGTACAGAGAGAGGGGGAGATAGGGAATGATAGACAGGGAGAGAGAGAAAAAGAGGGTGTGGGAGAGACATTCACACTGACTGTCTGACAGGACAACTACTTCTCCCTGTCTCTCTCTCTCTCTCTCTCTCTCTCTCTCAGTGACCATCACTGCTTTATTTCGGACGAATTTCAGGATGGAATTCCCCTTTGACCTGCAGGAGCTACCGGCCTTTGCCATAATCGGGTCAGTGGGACTTCCAGGGTGCCCAGCCCCACTCCCGCACACACAAATACTCCCTCCAACACACACACACTCCCACACACTCCCACTCCAACACAAACACACAACACACTCCCACTCCCACACACTCACACTCCGACACACACACACACACACACACTCCCACTGCCACACAAGTCCCAAATTCAAGATGAGCTTTATTGACAACAGCACACAAGCAGGGCTGGATTGGTAATCGGGCATACCGGGCATTTTCAATTAATACCATTTTTTGGGGGGGGGCTGGCCCATCATGTAGGGACAGCGGCCCATTGGTTTGTCTTCTGTGTTGACAGTGTGTAAACCCAATCACAATGCGCGACAGACGGAACGATTACGTATCTTGCTCCGCATTATATAAATATCGCTTGGCTTCACCCCTCCCCTTTCTTCTCCATCATCTCTCAAAATGGACAGACCAAAGCAAAGGTGGTGCTGAAAAACTCCGGGATAAGAGGGTTAAAAGTTTCGAAGCGGATGTTGCCAAATGTGCCAAGATAACAGATATGTTTACTTTAGGGGCTGCTGCAGTAGCCTTTACTTCGTTGGCAGTGCCAGAGTTTGTTCAGCAGCAAGGAAAAGAGCAGGTGGTGAGCTATGAAGAACAGGCTTGTTCTGTCAGTGATGAGGGCCAGAGGTACAGGCAGGAGGAGGAGGAGGAGGAGGAGAGGGTAGTTGAATCGGTAAGGAATAGCTTCATGATAACAGGGACTCGCAGGGAGGTAACCTTTCCTAATGAGTGCACGCAGTGGCGGATCCTGGCATAGGCAATATAGGCAGCCGCCCAGGGCAACACGCTGAGGGGCGGCATGCAGGGGCACCGCCCGCCACGCAACTTTTAGATACGACTTTCTTCTCTTCTTTATAGTTGATTTCAGGCAGTTTCTATCTATGATAGTACAGGGATTAAAGTTCTCAGTTGCTACAATGTATTTCAGTCAATTGCAGGGTTCCTGCGGGTCCTTAAAATGTCTAAAATTCACTTTACATAATTTTAAGGCCGTAAAAAGTCTTACATTTCTCAAATAGTGTAAAAAATGTCTAAATTTTTGTTCGTAGAGCTCTTAAATTTAGGAACAGACAGGAGACGAGGTAGATTCACACTGCTGAGGGGGATCTGATCAAAGTATGGAGTAGAGCGACAGCACATTCCTCGCTCCACTCTAAACTGGTATACACAGTAGGTATACACACACATAAACATACACAGTGTGTGTGTGTGCGTGTGTGTGTTTTGAACGACAGTGTATATATATGGGTGGTGTCTGACTGGACCGATTCTGGATTGTAGACGTGGGCCGCCTGGACCAAAAATGCCAGGGCAGATTTTTTGTCCCAGTCCAGCCCTGCACACAAGTGTTACTGGAGAAACTCGGATAAAGATACAGGCTAAATACATCTCCCTCTCTCCCTCTCTCTTTCTCTCCCTCTCGCTCAGTATTTCTTGTGGATTCCTAGGTGCGTTCTTCGTCTATCTGAACCGTCAGGTGGTTCTGTTCATCCGCAGACAGACAGTGCTGACCCGGTTCCTGACCCGCCAGTGAGAGCCTGACTGCACCACACTGACCAAACCACACTTACTGACTGACTGACACACAGAGTGACAAACAGACACACTGACTGACACAGTGACTGACTGACAGACACACAGACACACTGACTGACACATTGACTGACTGGCTGTCTGACTCATTAATCATTTTTATAATTGATTTCTCTTGCAGTCGCTTGATCTATCCTGGGGTCGTGACCTTTGTGATTGCCACTCTGACCTTTCCCCCAGGATTCGGACAGTTCATGGCAGGAGAGGTCAGATGTCAACTTGTATTTATCTGTCTGTCTGTATTTGTGGGGCGTCTATATTAAGTCTGTGTCAGTCAGCCAGTGTATCGCTTTGCCAGTATAAAAACTACACCATCCATAAATCACCTACAAAGGATCCAGAAGACGTCTGAGGCGGTGCAGGGAAGTGCAGTCCTCACATGTCTTTCTCTCTGTCAGCTGATGCCTCGGGAGTGCATCAACTCCCTGTTCGACAATGAGACCTGGACCAAGCCAAGCCCTGCCCCCCGGGCCGCAGTGTGGGCGGGGCAACACATCAACGTCTACCTGGTGCTGCTGCTGTTCTTCATAAACAAGGTGCCGACTGGGAGTGGGGTGGGGTGGGGTGGGTGTAAGTGGGAGTGAGAGTGGGTTGTGGGATTGGGGTGGAGTGTAGGAGTGGTGTGGGTGTAAATGGGAGTGGGTATAAGTGGGAGTGGGAATGGCTGAGGCCGTAAGTGGGAGTAGGGAGGGTGTGAGGGAATGGGGTGGGGTTGTGAGAGTAGTGTGGCTGTGGTAATGGTGGGTGTGGGAGTGGACGGGAATGTAGGGAGTGGGTGAGAGTTGGGTGGGTAGGAGAGTGGGAGCAGGTGGCTAGTGTGGATGTTGGAGTGGGTGTCTTAATATTTTACTATCATTGTTACCACAGTTGTCCCAGCAAGACAGAGAAAATAACATAACCCACAATACATCTCTGTAGAAATGTATATGACCCCATCTACCAGGGAATGCTCTTTATCCCCCCTCCCCTGCACACCACTCTTCCCATTGCAGTGATTAAATCACACCTCACTCTACACGTTAACGAGATGCAAGCTAACCACGTCTGTTTGCGGAAGATGACACCACCATGCTTGTAGTTCTACAAGAGTGTACAAGAGTGGAAGAACTACAAGTAACGTGTTTTACACCGTTTTCATCCCACTTCCTATTTCCCAGTCTGCGTTAAATGACACAAAAACCACACTGTGTCCCCGTTCCTCTCTCTGTGTGGTCTATGATCGTGCAGTGATTGTGAAGTTTCAATATCCTTATTCCTCTACGGCACAAAAACTAAAATAACCACAGTGCAACTCCATACAAACTGGCTGGGAGTAGAGTGTGGGCTATCCTGGGAAATGTAGTCCTTACTCCTCCCTCTCTCTCTCTATCTCTCTCAGTTCTGGATGTCTGCTGTCTCCACCACTATGCCAATCCCAACTGGAGCGTTCATGCCTGTCTTCATTCTGGGTAACAACAACAACAACAACAACAACAACACAAATGATAATAATAATCATACTAAAAAAACTGTAACAGTAATCTTACTGCTAATTAGCAAATTTACCCCCCAACCTCTCTCTTCTACCTCATCCCCTTGTCTGTCTCTTTCTCAGGAGCCTCATTTGGGCGCTTGGTGGGTGAGATCATGGCGACTCTCTTTCCTAACGGGATTCTGTTCGACGGCATCGTGTACCGGATCTTACCTGGGGGGTATGCTGTGATCGGTGAGACCCCCATCAGTCAGTGTTAATGTGCTGTAGTGTCCAGTCAGTCAGTGTTAATGTGCTGTAGTGTCCAGTCAGTCAGTCAGTGTTAATGTGCTGTAGTGTCCAGTCAGTCAGTGTTAATGTGCTGTAGTGTCCAGTCAGTCAGTGTTAATGTGCTGTAGTGTCCAGTCAGTCAGTCAGTGTTAATGTACTGTAATGTCCAGTCAGTCAGTCAGTGTTAATGTGCTGTAGTGTCCAGTCAGTCAGTGTTAATGTACTGTAGTGTCCAGTCAGTCAGTGTTAATGTGCTGTAGTGTCCAGTCAGTCAGTCAGTGTTAATGTGCTGTAGTGTCCAGTCAGTCAGTGTTAATGTACTGTAGTGTCCAGTCAGTCAGTCAGTGTTAATGTACTGTAATGTCCAGTCAGTCAGTCAGTGTTAATGTGCTGTAGTGTCCAGTCAGTCAGTGTTAATGTACTGTAGTGTCCAGTCAGTCAGTGTTAATGTGCTGTAGTGTCCAGTCAGTCAGTCAGTGTTAATGTGCTGTAGTGTCCAGTCAGTCAGTCAGTGTTAATGTGCTGTAGTGTCCAGTCATTCAGTCAGTGTTAATCTACTATAGTGTCCAGTCAGTCAGTCAGTCAGTGTTAATCTACTATAGTGTCCAGTCAGTCAGTGTTAATGTGCTGTAGTGTCCAGTCAGTCAGTCAGTGTTAATGTGCTGTAGTGTCCAGTCAGTCAGTGTTAATGTGCTGTAGTGTCCAGTCAGTCAGTCAGTGTTAATGTACTATAGTGTCCAGTCAGTCAGTCAGTCAGTGTTAATGTACTGTAGTGTCCAGTCAGTCAGTCAGTGTTAATGTGCTGTAGTGTCCAGTCAGTCAGTCAGAGTTAATGTGCTGTAGTGTCCAGTCAGTCAGTCAGTGTTAATGTGCTGTAGTGTCCAGTCAGTCAGTGTTAATGTGCTGTAGTGTCCAGTCAGTCAGTCAGTCAGTGTTAATGTGCTTTAGTGTCCAGTCAGTCAGTCTGTGTTAATGTGCTGTAGTGTCCAGTCAATCAGTGTTAATGTACTGTAGTGTCCAGTCAGTCAGTGTTAATGTGCTGTAGTGTCCAGTCAGTCAGTGTTAATGTGCTGTAGTGTCCAGTCAGTCAGTGTTAATGTGCTGTAGTTTCCAGTCAGTCAGTCAGTGTTAATGTGCTGTAGTGTCCAGTCAGTCAGTGTTAATGTGCTGTAGTGCCCAGTCAGTCAGTCAGTGTTAATGTGCTGTAGTGTCCAGTCAGTCAGTCAGTGTTAATGTGCTGTAGTGTCCAGTCAGTCAGTCAGTCAGTGTTAATGTACTGTAGTGTCCAGTCAGTCAGTCAGAGTCAATGTGCTGTAGTGTCCAGTCAGTCAGTCAGAGTTAATGTGCTGTAGTGTCCAGTCAGTCAGTGTTAATGTGCTGTAGTGTCCAGTCAGTCAGAGTCAATGTGCTGTAGTGTCCAGTCAGTCAGTCAGAGTTAATGTGCTGTAGTGTCCAGTCAGTCAGTCAGAGTCAATGTGCTGTAGTGTCCAGTCAGTCAGTAAGTGTTAATGTGCTGTAGTGTCCAGTCAGTCAGTCAGTGTTAATGTGCTGTAGTGTCCAGTCAGTCATTGTTAATGTGCTGTAGTGTCCAGTCAGTCAGTCAGTGTTAATCTACTATAGTGTCCAGTCAGTCAGTGTTAATGTGCTTTAGTGTCCAGTCAGTCAGTCAGTGTTAATGTGCTGTAGTGTCCAGTCAGTCAGTCAGTCAGTGTTCATGTAGTGTAGTGTCCAGTCAGTCAGTGTTAATGTACTGTAGTGTCCAGTCAGTCAGTGTTAATGTGCTGTAGTGTCCAGTCAGTCAGTGTTAATGTGCTGTAGTTTCCAGTCAGTCAGTCAGTGTTAATGTGCTGTAGTGTCCAGTCAGTCAGTGTTAATGTGCTGTAGTGTCCAGTCAGTCAGTCAGTGTTAATGTGCTGTAGTTTCCAGTCAGTCAGTCAGAGTTAATGTGCTTTAGTGTCCAGTCAGTCATTCTGTGTTAATGTGCTGTAGTGTCCAGTCAGTCAGTGTTAATGTACTGTAGTGTCCAGTCAGTCAGTCAGTGTTAATGTGCTGTAGTGTCCAGTCAGTCAGTCAGTCAGTGTTAATGTACTGTAGTGTCCAGTCAGTCAGTCAGAGTCAATGTGCTGTAGTGTCCAGTCAGTCAGTCAGAGTTAATGTGCTGTAGTGTCCAGTCAGTCAGTCAGTGTTAATGTGCTGTAGTGTCCAGTCAGTCAGTCAGTGTTAATGTGCTTTAGTGTCCAGTCAGTCAGTCAGTGTTAATGTGCTGTAGTGCCCAGTCAGTAAATCAGTGTTAATGTGCTGTAGTGTCCAGTCAGTCAGTCAGTCAGTGTTCATGTAGTGTAGTGTCCAGTCAGTCAGTGTTAATGTGCTGTAGTGTCCAGTCAGTCAGTGTTAATGTGCTGTAGTGTCTAGTCAGTCAGTGTTAATGTGCTGTAGTGTCCAGTCAGTCAGTCAGTGTTAATGTGTTTTAGTGTCCAGTCAGTCATTCTGTGTTAATGTGCTGTAGTGTCCAGTCAGTCAGTGTTAATGTACTGTAGTGTCCAGTCAGTCAGTCAGTGTTAATATACTGTAGTGTCCAGTCAGTCAGTGTCAATGTGCTGTAGTGTCCAGTCAGTCAGTCAGTGTTATTTTACTATAGTGTCCAGTCAGTCAGTGTTAATGTGCTGTAGTGTCCAGTCAATCAGTGTTAATGTACTGTAGTGTCCAGTCAGTCAGTGTTAATGTGCTGTAGTGTCCAGTCAGTCAGTGTTAATGTGCTGTAGTGTCCAGTCAGTCAGTCAGTGTTAATGTGCTGTAGTGTCCAGTCAGTCAGTCAGTGTTAATCTACTATAGTGTCCAGTCAGTCAGTCAGTCAGTGTTAATGTACTGTAGTGTCCAGTCAGTCAGTCAGTGTTAATGTGCTGTAGTGTCCAGTCAGTCAGTCAGTGTTAATGTGCTGTAGTGTCCAGTGAGTCAGTCAGTCATTGTTAATGTGCTGTAGTGTCCAGTCAGTCAGTGTTAATGTGCTGTAGTGTCCAGTCAGTCAGTCAGTGTTAATGTGCTGTAGTGTCCAGTCAGTCAGTGTTAATGTACTGTAGTGTCCAGTCAGTCAGTGTTAATGTACTGTAGTGTCCAGTCAGTCAGTCAGTCAGTGTTAATGTGCTGTAGTGTCCAGTCAGTCAGTGTTAATGTGCTGTAGTGTCCAGTCAGTCAGTGTTAATGTGCTGTAGTTTCCAGTCAGTCAGTCAGTGTTAATGTGCTGTAGTGTCCAGTCAGTCAGTGTTAATGTGCTGTAGTGTCCAGTCAGTCAGTCAGTGTTAATGTGCTGTAGTTTCCAGTCAGTCAGTCAGAGTTAATGTGCTGTAGTGTCCAATCAGTCAGTCAGTGTTAATGTGCTGTAGTGTCCAGTCAGTCAGTGTTAATGTGCTGTAGTGTCCAGTCAGTCAGTCAGTGTTAATGTGCTGTAGTGTCCAGTCAGTCAGTCAGTGTTAATGTGCTGTAGTGTCCAGTCAGTCAGTGTTAATGTGCTGTAGTGTCCAGTCAGTCAGTCAGTGTTAATGTGCTGTAGTGTCCAGTCAGTCAGTCAGTGTTAATCTACTATAGTGTCCAGTCAGTCAGTCAGTCAGTGTTAATGTACTGTAGTGTCCAGTCAGTCAGTCAGTGTTAATGTGCTGTAGTGTCCAGTCAGTCAGTCAGTGTTAATGTGCTGTAGTGTCCAGTGAGTCAGTCAGTGTTAATGTACTATAGTGTCCAGTCAGTCAGTAAGTCAGTGTTCATGTAGTGTAGTGTCCAGTCAGTCAGTGTTAATGTACTGTAGTGTCCAGTCAGTCACTCAGTCAGTGTTAATGTGCTGTAGTGTCCAGTCAGTCAGTGTTAATGTGCTGTAGTTTCCAGTCAGTCAGTCAGTGTTAATGTGCTGTAGTGTCCAGTCAGTCAGTGTTAATGTGCTGTAGTGTCCAGTCAGTCAGTCAGTGTTAATGTGCTGTAGTGTCCAGTCAGTCAGTCAGTGTTAATGTGCTGTAGTGTCCAGTCAGTCAGTGTTAATGTGCTGTAGTGTCCAGTCAGTCAGTCAGTGTTAATGTGCTGTAGTGTCCAGTCAGTCAGTCAGTGTTAATCTACTATAGTGTCCAGTCAGTCAGTCAGTCAGTGTTAATGTACTGTAGTGTCCAGTCAGTCAGTCAGTGTTAATGTGCTGTAGTGTCCAGTCAGTCAGTCAGTGTTAATGTGCTGTAGTGTCCAGTGAGTCAGTCAGTCAGTGTTAATGTGCTCTAGTGTCCAGTTAGTCAGTCAGTGTTAATGTACTATAGTGTCCAGTCAGTCAGTAAGTCAGTGTTCATGTAGTGTAGTGTCCAGTCAGTCAGTGTTAATGTACTGTAGTGTCCAGTCAGTCAGTCAGTCAGTGTTAATGTGCTGTAGTGTCCAGTCAGTCAGTGTTAATGTGCTGTAGTTTCCAGTCAGTCAGTCAGTGTTAATGTGCTGTAGTGTCCAGTCAGTCAGTGTTAATGTGCTGTAGTGTCCAGTCAGTCAGTGTTAATGTACTGTAGTGTCCAGTCAGTCAGTCAGTGTTAATGTGCTGTAGTGTCCAGTCAGTCAGTCAGTGTTAATGTGCTGTAGTGTCCAGTCAGTCAGTCAGTCAGTGTTAATGTACTGTAGTGTCCAGTCAGTCAGTGTCAATGTGCTGTAGTGTCCAGTCAGTCAGTCAGAGTTAATGTGCTGTAGTGTCCAGTCAGTCAGTCAGTGTTAATGTGCTGTAGTGTCCAGTCAGTCAGTCAGTGTTAATGTGCTGTAGTGTCCAGTCAGTCAGTGTTAATGTGCTGTAGTGTCCAGTCAGTCATTGTTAATGTGCTGTAGTGTCCAGTCAGTCAGTCAGTGTTAATGTGCTGTAGTGTCCAGTCAGTCAGTCAGTGTTAATGTACTGTAGTGTCCAGTCAGTCAGTCAGTGTTAATGTGCTTTAGTGTCCAGTCAGTCAGTCAGTGTTAATGTGCTGTAGTGCCCAGTCAGTCAATCAGTGTTAATGTGCTGTAGTGTCCAGTCAGTCAGTCAGTCAGTGTTAATCTACTTTAGTGTCCAGTCAGTCAGTGTTAATGTGCTGTAGTGTCCAGTCAGTCAGTCAGTGTTAATGTGCTGTAGTGTCCAGTCAGTCAGTGTTAATGTACTGTAGTGTCCAGTCAGTCAGTCAGTGTTCATGTAGTGTAGTGTCCAGTCAGTCAGTGTTAATGTACTGTAGTGTCCAGTCAGTCAGTGTTAATGTGCTGTAGTGTCCAGTCAGTCAGCCAGTGTTAATGTGCTGTAGTGTCCAGTCAGTCAGTCAGTCAGTGTTAATGTACTGTAGTGTCCAGTCAGTCAGTATTAATGTGCTGTAGTGTCCAGTCAGTCAGTCAGTGTTAATGTGCTTTAGTGTCCAGTCAGTCAGTCAGTGTTAATGTGCTTTAGTGTCCAGTCAGTCATTCTGTGTTAATGTGCTGTAGTGTCCAGTCAGTCAGTGTTATTGTACTGTAGTGTCCAGTCAGTCAGTCAGTGTTAATGTGCTGTAGTGTCCAGTCAGTCAGTCAGTCAGTGTTAATCTACTATAGTGTCCAGTCAGTCAGTCAGTCAGTGTTAATGTACTGTAGTGTCCAGTCAGTCAGTGTTAATGTACTGTAGTGTCCAGTCAGTCAGTCAGTGTTAATGTGCTGTAGTGTCCAGTCAGTCAGTGTTAATGTACTGTAGTGTCCAGTCAGTCAGTGTTAATGTACTGTAGTGTCCAGTCAGTCAGTCAGTCAGTGTTAATGTGCTGTAGTGTCCAGTCAGTCAGTGTTAATGTGCTGTAGTGTCCAGTCAGTCAGTGTTAATGTGCTGTAGTTTCCAGTCAGTCAGTCAGTGTTAATGTGCTGTAGTGTCCAGTCAGTCAGTGTTAATGTGCTGTAGTGTCCAGTCAGTCAGTCAGTGTTAATGTGCTGTAGTTTCCAGTCAGTCAGTCAGAGTTAATGTGCTGTAGTGTCCAGTCAGTCAGTCAGTGTTAATGTGCTGTAGTGTCCAGTCAGTCAGTCAGTCAGTGTTAATGTACTGTAGTGTCCAGTCAGTCAGTGTTAATGTGCTGTAGTGTCCAGTCAGTCATTCTGTGTTAATGTGCTGTAGTGTCCAGTCAGTCAGTGTTAATGTACTGTAGTGTCCAGTCAGTCAGTCAGTGTTAATGTGCTGTAGTGTCCAGTCAGTCAGTCAGTCAGTGTTAATGTACTGTAGTGTCCAGTCAGTCAGTCAGAGTCAATGTGCTGTAGTGTCCAGTCAGTCAGTCAGAGTTAATGTGCTGTAGTGTCCAGTCAGTCAGTCAGTGTTAATGTACTGTAGTGTCCAGTCAGTCAGTGTTAATGTGCTGTAGTGTCCAGTCAGTCAGTCAGTGTTAATGTGCTGTAGTGTCCAGTCAGTCAGTCAGTGTTAATGTGCTGTAGTGTCCAGTCAGTCAATGTTAATGTGCTGTAGTGTCCAGTCAGTCATTGTTAATGTGCTGTAGTGTCCAGTCAGTCAGTCAGTGTTAATGTGCTGTAGTGTCCAGTCAGTCAGTCAGTGTTAATGTACTGTAGTGTCCAGTCAGTCAGTCAGTGTTAATGTGCTGTAGTGTCCAGTCAGTCAGTGTTAATGTGCTGTAGTGTCCAGTCAGTCAGTCAGTGTTAATGTGCTGTAGTGTCCAGTCAGTCAGTCAGTGTTAATCTACTATAGTGTCCAGTCAGTCAGTCAGTCAGTGTTAATGTACTGTAGTGTCCAGTCAGTCAGTCAGTGTTAATGTGCTGTAGTGTCCAGTCAGTCAGTCAGTGTTAATGTGCTGTAGTGTCCAGTGAGTCAGTCAGTCAGTGTTAATGTGCTCTAGTGTCCAGTTAGTCAGTCAGTGTTAATGTACTATAGTGTCCAGTCAGTCAGTAAGTCAGTGTTCATGTAGTGTAGTGTCCAGTCAGTCAGTGTTAATGTACTGTAGTGTCCAGTCAGTCAGTCAGTCAGTGTTAATGTGCTGTAGTGTCCAGTCAGTCAGTGTTAATGTGCTGTAGTTTCCAGTCAGTCAGTCAGTGTTAATGTGCTGTAGTGTCCAGTCAGTCAGTGTTAATGTGCTGTAGTGTCCAGTCAGTCAGTGTTAATGTGCTGTAGTGTCCAGTCAGTCAGTCAGTGTTAATGTACTGTAATGTCCAGTCAGTCAGTCAGTGTTAATGTGCTGTAGTGTCCAGTCAGTCAGTGTTAATGTACTGTAGTGTCCAGTCAGTCAGTGTTAATGTGCTGTAGTGTCCAGTCAGTCAGTCAGTGTTAATGTGCTGTAGTGTCCAGTCAGTCAGTGTTAATGTACTGTAGTGTCCAGTCAGTCAGTCAGTGTTAATGTACTGTAATGTCCAGTCAGTCAGTCAGTGTTAATGTGCTGTAGTGTCCAGTCAGTCAGTGTTAATGTACTGTAGTGTCCAGTCAGTCAGTGTTAATGTGCTGTAGTGTCCAGTCAGTCAGTCAGTGTTAATGTGCTGTAGTGTCCAGTCAGTCAGTCAGTGTTAATGTGCTGTAGTGTCCAGTCATTCAGTCAGTGTTAATCTACTATAGTGTCCAGTCAGTCAGTCAGTCAGTGTTAATCTACTATAGTGTCCAGTCAGTCAGTGTTAATGTGCTGTAGTGTCCAGTCAGTCAGTCAGTGTTAATGTGCTGTAGTGTCCAGTCAGTCAGTGTTAATGTGCTGTAGTGTCCAGTCAGTCAGTCAGTGTTAATGTACTATAGTGTCCAGTCAGTCAGTCAGTCAGTGTTAATGTACTGTAGTGTCCAGTCAGTCAGTCAGTGTTAATGTGCTGTAGTGTCCAGTCAGTCAGTCAGAGTTAATGTGCTGTAGTGTCCAGTCAGTCAGTCAGTGTTAATGTGCTGTAGTGTCCAGTCAGTCAGTGTTAATGTGCTGTAGTGTCCAGTCAGTCAGTCAGTCAGTGTTAATGTGCTTTAGTGTCCAGTCAGTCAGTCTGTGTTAATGTGCTGTAGTGTCCAGTCAATCAGTGTTAATGTACTGTAGTGTCCAGTCAGTCAGTGTTAATGTGCTGTAGTGTCCAGTCAGTCAGTGTTAATGTGCTGTAGTGTCCAGTCAGTCAGTGTTAATGTGCTGTAGTTTCCAGTCAGTCAGTCAGTGTTAATGTGCTGTAGTGTCCAGTCAGTCAGTGTTAATGTGCTGTAGTGCCCAGTCAGTCAGTCAGTGTTAATGTGCTGTAGTGTCCAGTCAGTCAGTCAGTGTTAATGTGCTGTAGTGTCCAGTCAGTCAGTCAGTCAGTGTTAATGTACTGTAGTGTCCAGTCAGTCAGTCAGAGTCAATGTGCTGTAGTGTCCAGTCAGTCAGTCAGAGTTAATGTGCTGTAGTGTCCAGTCAGTCAGTGTTAATGTGCTGTAGTGTCCAGTCAGTCAGAGTCAATGTGCTGTAGTGTCCAGTCAGTCAGTCAGAGTTAATGTGCTGTAGTGTCCAGTCAGTCAGTCAGAGTCAATGTGCTGTAGTGTCCAGTCAGTCAGTAAGTGTTAATGTGCTGTAGTGTCCAGTCAGTCAGTCAGTGTTAATGTGCTGTAGTGTCCAGTCAGTCATTGTTAATGTGCTGTAGTGTCCAGTCAGTCAGTCAGTGTTAATCTACTATAGTGTCCAGTCAGTCAGTGTTAATGTGCTTTAGTGTCCAGTCAGTCAGTCAGTGTTAATGTGCTGTAGTGTCCAGTCAGTCAGTCAGTCAGTGTTCATGTAGTGTAGTGTCCAGTCAGTCAGTGTTAATGTACTGTAGTGTCCAGTCAGTCAGTGTTAATGTGCTGTAGTGTCCAGTCAGTCAGTGTTAATGTGCTGTAGTTTCCAGTCAGTCAGTCAGTGTTAATGTGCTGTAGTGTCCAGTCAGTCAGTGTTAATGTGCTGTAGTGTCCAGTCAGTCAGTCAGTGTTAATGTGCTGTAGTTTCCAGTCAGTCAGTCAGAGTTAATGTGCTTTAGTGTCCAGTCAGTCATTCTGTGTTAATGTGCTGTAGTGTCCAGTCAGTCAGTGTTAATGTACTGTAGTGTCCAGTCAGTCAGTCAGTGTTAATGTGCTGTAGTGTCCAGTCAGTCAGTCAGTCAGTGTTAATGTACTGTAGTGTCCAGTCAGTCAGTCAGAGTCAATGTGCTGTAGTGTCCAGTCAGTCAGTCAGAGTTAATGTGCTGTAGTGTCCAGTCAGTCAGTCAGTGTTAATGTGCTGTAGTGTCCAGTCAGTCAGTCAGTGTTAATGTGCTTTAGTGTCCAGTCAGTCAGTCAGTGTTAATGTGCTGTAGTGCCCAGTCAGTAAATCAGTGTTAATGTGCTGTAGTGTCCAGTCAGTCAGTCAGTCAGTGTTCATGTAGTGTAGTGTCCAGTCAGTCAGTGTTAATGTGCTGTAGTGTCCAGTCAGTCAGTGTTAATGTGCTGTAGTGTCTAGTCAGTCAGTGTTAATGTGCTGTAGTGTCCAGTCAGTCAGTCAGTGTTAATGTGTTTTAGTGTCCAGTCAGTCATTCTGTGTTAATGTGCTGTAGTGTCCAGTCAGTCAGTGTTAATGTACTGTAGTGTCCAGTCAGTCAGTCAGTGTTAATATACTGTAGTGTCCAGTCAGTCAGTGTCAATGTGCTGTAGTGTCCAGTCAGTCAGTCAGTGTTATTTTACTATAGTGTCCAGTCAGTCAGTGTTAATGTGCTGTAGTGTCCAGTCAATCAGTGTTAATGTACTGTAGTGTCCAGTCAGTCAGTGTTAATGTGCTGTAGTGTCCAGTCAGTCAGTGTTAATGTGCTGTAGTGTCCAGTCAGTCAGTCAGTGTTAATGTGCTGTAGTGTCCAGTCAGTCAGTCAGTGTTAATCTACTATAGTGTCCAGTCAGTCAGTCAGTCAGTGTTAATGTACTGTAGTGTCCAGTCAGTCAGTCAGTGTTAATGTGCTGTAGTGTCCAGTCAGTCAGTCAGTGTTAATGTGCTGTAGTGTCCAGTGAGTCAGTCAGTCATTGTTAATGTGCTGTAGTGTCCAGTCAGTCAGTGTTAATGTGCTGTAGTGTCCAGTCAGTCAGTCAGTGTTAATGTGCTGTAGTGTCCAGTCAGTCAGTGTTAATGTACTGTAGTGTCCAGTCAGTCAGTGTTAATGTACTGTAGTGTCCAGTCAGTCAGTCAGTCAGTGTTAATGTGCTGTAGTGTCCAGTCAGTCAGTGTTAATGTGCTGTAGTGTCCAGTCAGTCAGTGTTAATGTGCTGTAGTTTCCAGTCAGTCAGTCAGTGTTAATGTGCTGTAGTGTCCAGTCAGTCAGTGTTAATGTGCTGTAGTGTCCAGTCAGTCAGTCAGTGTTAATGTGCTGTAGTTTCCAGTCAGTCAGTCAGAGTTAATGTGCTGTAGTGTCCAATCAGTCAGTCAGTGTTAATGTGCTGTAGTGTCCAGTCAGTCAGTGTTAATGTGCTGTAGTGTCCAGTCAGTCAGTCAGTGTTAATGTGCTGTAGTGTCCAGTCAGTCAGTCAGTGTTAATGTGCTGTAGTGTCCAGTCAGTCAGTGTTAATGTGCTGTAGTGTCCAGTCAGTCAGTCAGTGTTAATGTGCTGTAGTGTCCAGTCAGTCAGTCAGTGTTAATCTACTATAGTGTCCAGTCAGTCAGTCAGTCAGTGTTAATGTACTGTAGTGTCCAGTCAGTCAGTCAGTGTTAATGTGCTGTAGTGTCCAGTCAGTCAGTCAGTGTTAATGTGCTGTAGTGTCCAGTGAGTCAGTCAGTGTTAATGTACTATAGTGTCCAGTCAGTCAGTAAGTCAGTGTTCATGTAGTGTAGTGTCCAGTCAGTCAGTGTTAATGTACTGTAGTGTCCAGTCAGTCACTCAGTCAGTGTTAATGTGCTGTAGTGTCCAGTCAGTCAGTGTTAATGTGCTGTAGTTTCCAGTCAGTCAGTCAGTGTTAATGTGCTGTAGTGTCCAGTCAGTCAGTGTTAATGTGCTGTAGTGTCCAGTCAGTCAGTCAGTGTTAATGTGCTGTAGTGTCCAGTCAGTCAGTCAGTGTTAATGTGCTGTAGTGTCCAGTCAGTCAGTGTTAATGTGCTGTAGTGTCCAGTCAGTCAGTCAGTGTTAATGTGCTGTAGTGTCCAGTCAGTCAGTCAGTGTTAATCTACTATAGTGTCCAGTCAGTCAGTCAGTCAGTGTTAATGTACTGTAGTGTCCAGTCAGTCAGTCAGTGTTAATGTGCTGTAGTGTCCAGTCAGTCAGTCAGTGTTAATGTGCTGTAGTGTCCAGTGAGTCAGTCAGTCAGTGTTAATGTGCTCTAGTGTCCAGTTAGTCAGTCAGTGTTAATGTACTATAGTGTCCAGTCAGTCAGTAAGTCAGTGTTCATGTAGTGTAGTGTCCAGTCAGTCAGTGTTAATGTACTGTAGTGTCCAGTCAGTCAGTCAGTCAGTGTTAATGTGCTGTAGTGTCCAGTCAGTCAGTGTTAATGTGCTGTAGTTTCCAGTCAGTCAGTCAGTGTTAATGTGCTGTAGTGTCCAGTCAGTCAGTGTTAATGTGCTGTAGTGTCCAGTCAGTCAGTGTTAATGTACTGTAGTGTCCAGTCAGTCAGTCAGTGTTAATGTGCTGTAGTGTCCAGTCAGTCAGTCAGTGTTAATGTGCTGTAGTGTCCAGTCAGTCAGTCAGTCAGTGTTAATGTACTGTAGTGTCCAGTCAGTCAGTGTCAATGTGCTGTAGTGTCCAGTCAGTCAGTCAGAGTTAATGTGCTGTAGTGTCCAGTCAGTCAGTCAGTGTTAATGTGCTGTAGTGTCCAGTCAGTCAGTCAGTGTTAATGTGCTGTAGTGTCCAGTCAGTCAGTGTTAATGTGCTGTAGTGTCCAGTCAGTCATTGTTAATGTGCTGTAGTGTCCAGTCAGTCAGTCAGTGTTAATGTGCTGTAGTGTCCAGTCAGTCAGTCAGTGTTAATGTACTGTAGTGTCCAGTCAGTCAGTCAGTGTTAATGTGCTTTAGTGTCCAGTCAGTCAGTCAGTGTTAATGTGCTGTAGTGCCCAGTCAGTCAATCAGTGTTAATGTGCTGTAGTGTCCAGTCAGTCAGTCAGTCAGTGTTAATCTACTTTAGTGTCCAGTCAGTCAGTGTTAATGTGCTGTAGTGTCCAGTCAGTCAGTCAGTGTTAATGTGCTGTAGTGTCCAGTCAGTCAGTGTTAATGTACTGTAGTGTCCAGTCAGTCAGTCAGTGTTCATGTAGTGTAGTGTCCAGTCAGTCAGTGTTAATGTACTGTAGTGTCCAGTCAGTCAGTGTTAATGTGCTGTAGTGTCCAGTCAGTCAGCCAGTGTTAATGTGCTGTAGTGTCCAGTCAGTCAGTCAGTCAGTGTTAATGTACTGTAGTGTCCAGTCAGTCAGTATTAATGTGCTGTAGTGTCCAGTCAGTCAGTCAGTGTTAATGTGCTTTAGTGTCCAGTCAGTCAGTCAGTGTTAATGTGCTTTAGTGTCCAGTCAGTCATTCTGTGTTAATGTGCTGTAGTGTCCAGTCAGTCAGTGTTATTGTACTGTAGTGTCCAGTCAGTCAGTCAGTGTTAATGTGCTGTAGTGTCCAGTCAGTCAGTCAGTCAGTGTTAATCTACTATAGTGTCCAGTCAGTCAGTCAGTCAGTGTTAATGTACTGTAGTGTCCAGTCAGTCAGTGTTAATGTACTGTAGTGTCCAGTCAGTCAGTCAGTGTTAATGTGCTGTAGTGTCCAGTCAGTCAGTGTTAATGTACTGTAGTGTCCAGTCAGTCAGTGTTAATGTACTGTAGTGTCCAGTCAGTCAGTCAGTCAGTGTTAATGTGCTGTAGTGTCCAGTCAGTCAGTGTTAATGTGCTGTAGTGTCCAGTCAGTCAGTGTTAATGTGCTGTAGTTTCCAGTCAGTCAGTCAGTGTTAATGTGCTGTAGTGTCCAGTCAGTCAGTGTTAATGTGCTGTAGTGTCCAGTCAGTCAGTCAGTGTTAATGTGCTGTAGTTTCCAGTCAGTCAGTCAGAGTTAATGTGCTGTAGTGTCCAGTCAGTCAGTCAGTGTTAATGTGCTGTAGTGTCCAGTCAGTCAGTCAGTCAGTGTTAATGTACTGTAGTGTCCAGTCAGTCAGTGTTAATGTGCTGTAGTGTCCAGTCAGTCATTCTGTGTTAATGTGCTGTAGTGTCCAGTCAGTCAGTGTTAATGTACTGTAGTGTCCAGTCAGTCAGTCAGTGTTAATGTGCTGTAGTGTCCAGTCAGTCAGTCAGTCAGTGTTAATGTACTGTAGTGTCCAGTCAGTCAGTCAGAGTCAATGTGCTGTAGTGTCCAGTCAGTCAGTCAGAGTTAATGTGCTGTAGTGTCCAGTCAGTCAGTCAGTGTTAATGTACTGTAGTGTCCAGTCAGTCAGTGTTAATGTGCTGTAGTGTCCAGTCAGTCAGTCAGTGTTAATGTGCTGTAGTGTCCAGTCAGTCAGTCAGTGTTAATGTGCTGTAGTGTCCAGTCAGTCAATGTTAATGTGCTGTAGTGTCCAGTCAGTCATTGTTAATGTGCTGTAGTGTCCAGTCAGTCAGTCAGTGTTAATGTGCTGTAGTGTCCAGTCAGTCAGTCAGTGTTAATGTACTGTAGTGTCCAGTCAGTCAGTCAGTGTTAATGTGCTGTAGTGTCCAGTCAGTCAGTGTTAATGTGCTGTAGTGTCCAGTCAGTCAGTCAGTGTTAATGTGCTGTAGTGTCCAGTCAGTCAGTCAGTGTTAATCTACTATAGTGTCCAGTCAGTCAGTCAGTCAGTGTTAATGTACTGTAGTGTCCAGTCAGTCAGTCAGTGTTAATGTGCTGTAGTGTCCAGTCAGTCAGTCAGTGTTAATGTGCTGTAGTGTCCAGTGAGTCAGTCAGTCAGTGTTAATGTGCTCTAGTGTCCAGTTAGTCAGTCAGTGTTAATGTACTATAGTGTCCAGTCAGTCAGTAAGTCAGTGTTCATGTAGTGTAGTGTCCAGTCAGTCAGTGTTAATGTACTGTAGTGTCCAGTCAGTCAGTCAGTCAGTGTTAATGTGCTGTAGTGTCCAGTCAGTCAGTGTTAATGTGCTGTAGTTTCCAGTCAGTCAGTCAGTGTTAATGTGCTGTAGTGTCCAGTCAGTCAGTGTTAATGTGCTGTAGTGTCCAGTCAGTCAGTCAGTGTTAATGTGCTGTAGTGTCCAGTCAGTCAGTCAGTGTTAATGTGCTGTAGTGTCCAGTCAGTCAGTCAGTCAGTGTTAATGTACTGTAGTGTCCAGTCAGTCAGTGTCAATGTGCTGTAGTGTCCAGTCAGTCAGTCAGAGTTAATGTGCTGTAGTGTCCAGTCAGTCAGTCAGTGTTAATGTGCTGTAGTGTCCAGTCAGTCAGTCAGTGTTAATGTGCTGTAGTGTCCAGTCAGTCAGTGTTAATGTGCTGTAGTGTCCAGTCAGTCATTGTTAATGTGCTGTAGTGTCCAGTCAGTCAGTCAGTGTTAATGTGCTGTAGTGTCCAGTCAGTCAGTCAGTGTTAATGTACTGTAGTGTCCAGTCAGTCAGTCAGTGTTAATGTGCTTTAGTGTCCAGTCAGTCAGTCAGTGTTAATGTGCTGTAGTGCCCAGTCAGTCAATCAGTGTTAATGTGCTGTAGTGTCCAGTCAGTCAGTCAGTCAGTGTTAATCTACTTTAGTGTCCAGTCAGTCAGTGTTAATGTGCTGTAGTGTCCAGTCAGTCAGTCAGTGTTAATGTGCTGTAGTGTCCAGTCAGTCAGTGTTAATGTACTGTAGTGTCCAGTCAGTCAGTCAGTGTTCATGTAGTGTAGTGTCCAGTCAGTCAGTGTTAATGTACTGTAGTGTCCAGTCAGTCAGCCAGTGTTAATGTGCTGTAGTGTCCAGTCAGTCAGTCAGTGTTAATGTGCTGTAGTGTCCAGTCAGTCAGCCAGTGTTAATGTGCTGTAGTGTCCAGTCAGTCAGTCAGTCAGTGTTAATGTACTGTAGTGTCCAGTCAGTCAGTATTAATGTGCTGTAGTGTCCAGTCAGTCAGTCAGTGTTAATGTGCTTTAGTGTCCAGTCAGTCAGTCAGTGTTAATGTGCTTTAGTGTCCAGTCAGTCATTCTGTGTTAATGTGCTGTAGTGTCCAGTCAGTCAGTGTTAATGTACTGTAGTGTCCAGTCAGTCAGTCAGTGTTAATGTGCTGTAGTGTCCAGTCAGTCAGTCAGTCAGTGTTAATGTACTGTAGTGTCCAGTCAGTCAGTCAGAGTCAATGTGCTGTAGTGTCCAGTCAGTCAGTCAGAGTTAATGTGCTGTAGTGTCCAGTCAGTCAGTCAGTGTTAATGTGCTGTAGTGTCCAGTCAGTCAGTCAGTGTTAATGTGCTGTAGTGTCCAGTCAGTCAGTCAGTGTTAATGTGCTGTAGTGTCCAGTCAGTCAGTCAGTGTTAATGTGCTGTAGTGTCCAGTCAGTCAGTGTTAATGTGCTGTAGTGTCCAGTCAGTCAGTCAGTCAGTGTTAATCTACTATAGTGTCCAGTCAGTCAGTGTTAATGTGCTGTAGTGTCCAGTCAGTCAGTCAGTCAGTGTTCATGTAGTGTAGTGTCCAGTCAGTCAGTGTTAATGTACTGTAGTGTCCAGTCAGTCAGTGTTAATGTGCTGTAGTGTCCAGTCAGTCATTGTTAATGTGCTGTAGTGTCCAGTCAGTCAGTCAGTGTTAATGTGCTGTAGTGTCCAGTCAGTCAGTCAGTGTTAATGTACTGTAGTGTCCAGTCAGTCAGTCAGTGTTAATGTGCTTTAGTGTCCAGTCAGTCAGTCAGTGTTAATGTGCTGTAGTGCCCAGTCAGTCAATCAGTGTTAATGTGCTGTAGTGTCCAGTCAGTCAGTCAGTCAGTGTTAATCTACTTTAGTGTCCAGTCAGTCAGTGTTAATGTGCTGTAGTGTCCAGTCAGTCAGTCAGTGTTAATGTGCTGTAGTGTCCAGTCAGTCAGTGTTAATGTACTGTAGTGTCCAGTCAGTCAGTGTTAATGTACTGTAGTGTCCAGTCAGTCAGTGTTAATGTGCTGTAGTGTCCAGTCAGTCAGCCAGTGTTAATGTGCTGTAGTGTCCAGTCAGTCAGTCAGTCAGTGTTAATGTACTGTAGTGTCCAGTCAGTCAGTATTAATGTGCTGTAGTGTCCAGTCAGTCAGTCAGTGTTAATGTGCTTTAGTGTCCAGTCAGTCAGTCAGTGTTAATGTGCTTTAGTGTCCAGTCAGTCATTCTGTGTTAATGTGCTGTAGTGTCCAGTCAGTCAGTGTTAATGTACTGTAGTGTCCAGTCAGTCAGTCAGTGTTAATGTGCTGTAGTGTCCAGTCAGTCAGTCAGTCAGTGTTAATGTACTGTAGTGTCCAGTCAGTCAGTCAGAGTCAATGTGCTGTAGTGTCCAGTCAGTCAGTCAGAGTTAATGTGCTGTAGTGTCCAGTCAGTCAGTCAGTGTTAATGTGCTGTAGTGTCCAGTCAGTCAGTCAGTGTTAATGTGCTGTAGTGTCCAGTCAGTCAGTCAGTGTTAATGTGCTGTAGTGTCCAGTCAGTCAGTCAGTGTTAATGTGCTGTAGTGTCCAGTCAGTCAGTGTTAATGTGCTGTAGTGTCCAGTCAGTCAGTCAGTCAGTTTTAATCTACTATAGTGTCCAGTCAGTCAGTGTTAATGTGCTTTAGTGTCCAGTCAGTCAGTCAGTGTTAATGTGCTGTAGTGTCCAGTCAGTCAGTCAGTCAGTGTTCATGTAGTGTAGTGTCCAGTCAGTCAGTGTTAATGTACTGTAGTGTCCAGTCAGTCAGTGTTAATGTGCTGTAGTGTCCAGTCAGTCAGTGTTAATGTGCTGTAGTTTCCAGTCAGTCAGTCAGTGTTAATGTGCTGTAGTGTCCAGTCAGTCAGTCAGTGTTAATGTGCTGTAGTGTCCAGTCAGTCAGTCAGTGTTAATGTGCTGTAGTGTCCAGTCAGTCAGTGTTAATGTGCTGTAGTGTCCAGTCAGTCATTGTTAATGTGCTGTAGTGTCCAGTCAGTCAGTCAGTGTTAATGTGCTGTAGTGTCCAGTCAGTCAGTCAGTGTTAATGTACTGTAGTGTCCAGTCAGTCAGTCAGTGTTAATGTGCTGTAGTGTCCAGTCAGTCAGTGTTAATGTGCTGTAGTGTCCAGTCAGTCAGTCAGTGTTAATGTGCTGTAGTGTCCAGTCAGTCAGTCAGTGTTAATGTGCTGTAGTGTCCAGTCAGTCAGTCAGTGTTAATGTGCTGTAGTGTCCAGTCAGTCAGTGTTAATGTGCTGTAGTGTCCAGTCAGTCAGTCAGTCAGTGTTAATCTACTATAGTGTCCAGTCAGTCAGTGTTAATGTGCTTTAGTGTCCAGTCAGTCAGTCTGTGTTAATGTGCTGTAGTGTCCAGTCAGTCAGTCAGTCAGTGTTAATGTACTGTAGTGTCCAGTCAGTCAGTGTCAATGTGCTGTAGTGTCCAGTCAGTCAGTCAGAGTTAATGTGCTGTAGTGTCCAGTCAGTCAGTCAGTGTTAATGTGCTGTAGTGTCCAGTCAGTCAGTCAGTGTTAATGTGCTGTAGTGTCCAGTCAGTCAGTCAGTGTTAATGTACTGTAGTGTCCAGTCAGTCAGTCAGTGTTAATGTGCTTTAGTGTCCAGTCAGTCAGTCAGTCAGTGTTAATCTACTTTAGTGTCCAGTCAGTCAGTGTTAATGTGCTGTAGTGTCCAGTCAGTCAGTCAGTGTTAATGTGCTGTAGTGTCCAGTCAGTCAGTGTTAATGTACTGTAGTGTCCAGTCAGTCAGTCAGTGTTCATGTAGTGTAGTGTCCAGTCAGTCAGTGTTAATGTGCTGTAGTGTCCAGTCAGTCAGCCAGTGTTAATGTGCTGTAGTGTCCAGTCAGTCAGTCAGTCAGTGTTAATGTACTGTAGTGTCCAGTCAGTCAGTGTTAATGTGCTGTAGTGTCCAGTCAGTCAGTCAGTGTTAATGTGCTTTAGTGTCCAGTCAGTCAGTCAGTGTTAATGTGCTTTAGTGTCCAGTCAGTCAGTCAGTGTTAATGTGCTGTAGTGTCCAGTCAGTCAGTGTTAATGTGCTGTAGTGTCCAGTCAGTCAGTCAGTGTTAATGTGCTGTAGTGTCCAGTCAGTCAGTCAGTGTTAATGTGCTGTAGTGTCCAGTCAGTCAGTCAGTGTTAATGTGCTGTAGTGTCCAGTCAGTCAGTCAGTGTTAATGTGCTGTAGTGTCCAGTCAGTCAGTGTTAATGTGCTGTAGTGTCCAGTCAGTCAGTCAGTGTTAATCTACTATAGTGTCCAGTCAGTCAGTGTTAATGTGCTTTAGTGTCCAGTCAGTCAGTCAGTGTTAATGTGCTGTAGTGTCCAGTCAGTCAGTCAGTCAGTGTTCATGTAGTGTAGTGTCCAGTCAGTCAGTGTTAATGTACTGTAGTGTCCAGTCAGTCAGTGTTAATGTGCTGTAGTGTCCAGTCAGTCAGTGTTAATGTGCTGTAGTTTCCAGTCAGTCAGTCAGTGTTAATGTGCTGTAGTGTCCAGTCAGTCAGTGTTAATGTGCTGTAGTGTCCAGTCAGTCAGTCAGAGTTAATGTGCTTTAGTGTCCAGTCAGTCAGTCAGTCAGTGTTAATGTACTGTAGTGTCCAGTCAGTCAGTCAGAGTCAATGTGCTGTAGTGTCCAGTCAGTCAGTCAGAGTTAATGTGCTGTAGTGTCCAGTCAGTCAGTCAGTGTTAATGTGCTGTAGTGTCCAGTCAGTCAGTCAGTCAGTGTTAATGTACTGTAGTGTCCAGTCAGTCAGTCAGAGTCAATGTGCTGTAGTGTCCAGTCAGTCAGTCAGTGTTAATGTGCTGTAGTGTCCAGTCAGTCAGTGTTAATGTGCTGTAGTGTCCAGTCAGTCATTGTTAATGTGCTGTAGTGTCCAGTCAGTCAGTCTGTGTTAATGTGCTGTAGTGTCCAGTCAGTCAGTCAGTGTTAATGTACTGTAGTGTCCAGTCAGTCAGTCAGTGTTAATCTACTATAGTGTCCAGTCAGTCAGTCAGTCAGTGTTAATCTACTATAGTGTCCAGTCAGTCAGTGTTAATGTGCTGTAGTGTCCAGTCAGTCAGTCAGTGTTAATGTGCTTTAGTGTCCAGTCAGTCAGTCAGTGTTAATGTGCTGTAGTGCCCAGTCAGTAAATCAGTGTTAATGTGCTGTAGTGTCCAGTCAGTCAGTCAGTCAGTGTTCATGTAGTGTAGTGTCCAGTCAGTCAGTGTTAATGTACTGTAGTGTCCAGTCAGTCAGTGTTAATGTGCTGTAGTGTCCAGTCAGTCAGTGTTAATGTGCTGTAGTGTCTAGTCAGTCAGTGTTAATGTGCTGTAGTGTCCAGTCAGTCAGCCAGTGTTAATGTGCTGTAGTGTCCAGTCAGTCAGTCAGTGTTAATGTGCTTTAGTGTCCAGTCAGTCATTCTGTGTTAATGTGCTGTAGTGTCCAGTCAGTCAGTGTTAATGTACTGTAGTGTCCAGTCAGTCAGTCAGTGTTAATATACTGTAGTGTCCAGTCAGTCAGTGTCAATGTGCTGTAGTGTCCAGTCAGTCAGTCAGTGTTATTTTACTATAGTGTCCAGTCAGTCAGTGTTAATGTGCTGTAGTGTCCAGTCAATCAGTGTTAATGTACTGTAGTGTCCAGTCAGTCAGTGTTAATGTGCTGTAGTGTCCAGTCAGTCAGTGTTAATGTGCTGTAGTGTCCAGTCAGTCAGTCAGTGTTAATGTGCTGTAGTGTCCAGTCAGTCAGTCAGTGTTAATCTACTATAGTGTCCAGTCAGTCAGTCAGTCAGTGTTAATGTACTGTAGTGTCCAGTCAGTCAGTCAGTGTTAATGTGCTGTAGTGTCCAGTCAGTCAGTCAGTGTTAATGTGCTGTAGTGTCCAGTGAGTCAGTCAGTCATTGTTAATGTGCTGTAGTGTCCAGTCAGTCAGTGTTAATGTGCTGTAGTGTCCAGTTAGTCAGTCAGTGTTAATGTACTATAGTGTCCAGTCAGTCAGTGTTAATGTGCTGTAGTGTCTAGTCAGTCAGTGTTAATGTGCTGTAGTGTCCAGTCAGTCAGCCAGTGTTAATGTGCTGTAGTGTCCAGTCAGTCAGTCAGTGTTAATGTGCTTTAGTGTCCAGTCAGTCATTCTGTGTTAATGTGCTGTAGTGTCCAGTCAGTCAGTGTTAATGTACTGTAGTGTCCAGTCAGTCAGTCAGTGTTAATATACTGTAGTGTCCAGTCAGTCAGTGTCAATGTGCTGTAGTGTCCAGTCAGTCAGTCAGTGTTATTTTACTATAGTGTCCAGTCAGTCAGTCAGTCAGTGTTAATGTACTGTAGTGTCCAGTCAGTCAGTGTTAATGTGCTGTAGTGTCCAGTCAGTCAGTCAGTGTTAATGTGCTGTAGTGTCCAGTCAGTCAGTCAGTGTTAATGTGCTGTAGTGTCCAGTCAGTCAGTGTTAATGTGCTGTAGTGTCCAGTCAGTCATTGTTAATGTGCTGTAGTGTCCAGTCAGTCAGTCAGTGTTAATGTGCTGTAGTGTCCAGTCAGTCAGTCAGTGTTAATGTGCTGTAGTGTCCAGTCAGTCAGTCAGTGTTAATGTGCTGTAGTGTCCAGTCAGTCAGTGTTAATGTGCTGTAGTGTCCAGTCAGTCAGTCAGTGTTAATGTGCTGTAGTGTCCAGTCAGTCAGTCAGTGTTAATCTACTATAGTGTCCAGTCAGTCAGTCAGTCAGTGTTAATGTACTGTAGTGTCCAGTCAGTCAGTCAGTGTTAATGTGCTGTAGTTTCCAGTCAGTCAGTCAGTGTTAATGTGCTGTAGTGTCCAGTCAGTCAGTGTTAATGTGCTGTAGTGTCCAGTCAGTCAGTCAGTGTTAATGTGCTGTAGTTTCCAGTCAGTCAGTCAGAGTTAATGTGCTGTAGTGTCCAGTCAGTCAGTCAGTGTTAATGTGCTGTAGTGTCCAGTCAGTCAGTCAGTGTTAATGTACTGTAGTGTCCAGTCAGTCAGTCAGTGTTAATGTGCTTTAGTGTCCAGTCAGTCAGTCAGTGTTAATGTGCTGTAGTGCCCAGTCAGTCAATCAGTGTTAATGTGCTGTAGTGTCCAGTCAGTCAGTCAGTCAGTGTTAATCTACTTTAGTGTCCAGTCAGTCAGTGTTAATGTGCTGTAGTGTCCAGTCAGTCAGTCAGTGTTAATGTGCTGTAGTGTCCAGTCAGTCAGTGTTAATGTACTGTAGTGTCCAGTCAGTCAGTCAGTGTTCATGTAGTGTAGTGTCCAGTCAGTCAGTGTTAATGTACTGTAGTGTCCAGTCAGTCAGTGTTAATGTGCTGTAGTGTCCAGTCAGTCAGCCAGTGTTAATGTGCTGTAGTGTCCAGTCAGTCAGTCAGTCAGTGTTAATGTACTGTAGTGTCCAGTCAGTCAGTGTTAATGTGCTGTAGTGTCCAGTCAGTCAGTCAGTGTTAATGTGCTTTAGTGTCCAGTCAGTCAGTCAGTGTTAATGTGCTTTAGTGTCCAGTCAGTCATTCTGTGTTAATGTGCTGTAGTGTCCAGTCAGTCAGTGTTAATGTACTGTAGTGTCCAGTCAGTCAGTCAGTGTTAATGTGCTGTAGTGTCCAGTCAGTCAGTCAGTCAGTGTTAATGTACTGTAGTGTCCAGTCAGTCAGTCAGAGTCAATGTGCTGTAGTGTCCAGTCAGTCAGTCAGAGTTAATGTGCTGTAGTGTCCAGTCAGTCAGTCAGTCAGTGTTAATGTACTGTAGTGTCCAGTCAGTCAGTCAGAGTCAATGTGCTGTAGTGTCCAGTCAGTCAGTCAGAGTTAATGTGCTGTAGTGTCCAGTCAGTCAGTCAGTGTTAATGTGCTGTAGTGTCCAGTCAGTCAGTCAGTGTTAATGTGCTGTAGTGTCCAGTCAGTCAGTCAGTGTTAATGTGCTGTAGTGTCCAGTCAGTCAGTGTTAATGTGCTGTAGTGTCCAGTCAGTCAGTCAGTGTTAATCTACTATAGTGTCCAGTCAGTCAGTGTTAATGTGCTTTAGTGTCCAGTCAGTCAGTCAGTGTTAATGTGCTGTAGTGTCCAGTCAGTCAGTGTTAATGTGCTTTAGTGTCCAGTCAGTCAGTCAGTGTTAATGTACTGTAGTGTCCAGTCAGTCAGTGTTAATGTGCTGTAGTGTCCAGTCAGTCAGTGTTAATGTGCTGTAGTTTCCAGTCAGTCAGTCAGTGTTAATGTGCTGTAGTGTCCAGTCAGTCAGTCAGTGTTAATGTGCTGTAGTGTCCAGTCAGTCAGTCAGTGTTAATGTGCTGTAGTGTCCAGTCAGTCAGTCAGTCAGTGTTAATGTACTGTAGTGTCCAGTCAGTCAGTCAGAGTCAATGTGCTGTAGTGTCCAGTCAGTCAGTCAGTGTTAATGTGCTGTAGTGTCCAGTCAGTCAGTGTTAATGTGCTGTAGTGTCCAGTCAGTCAGTCAGTGTTAATGTGCTGTAGTGTCCAGTCAGTCAGTCTGTGTTAATGTGCTGTAGTGTCCAGTCAGTCAGTCAGTGTTAATGTACTGTAGTGTCCAGTCAGTCAGTCAGTGTTAATCTACTATAGTGTCCAGTCAGTCAGTCAGTCAGTGTTAATCTACTATAGTGTCCAGTCAGTCAGTGTTAATGTGCTGTAGTGTCCAGTCAGTCAGTCAGTGTTAATGTGCTTTAGTGTCCAGTCAGTCAGTCAGTGTTAATGTGCTGTAGTGTCCAGTCAGTCAGTCAGTCAGTGTTCATGTAGTGTAGTGTCCAGTCAGTCAGTGTTAATGTACTGTAGTGTCCAGTCAGTCAGTGTTAATGTGCTGTAGTGTCCAGTCAGTCAGTGTTAATGTGCTGTAGTGTCTAGTCAGTCAGTGTTAATGTGCTGTAGTGTCCAGTCAGTCAGTGTTAATGTACTGTAGTGTCCAGTCAGTCAGTCAGTGTTAATATACTGTAGTGTCCAGTCAGTCAGTGTCAATGTGCTGTAGTGTCCAGTCAGTCAGTCAGTGTTATTTTACTATAGTGTCCAGTCAGTCAGTGTTAATGTGCTGTAGTGTCCAGTCAATCAGTGTTAATGTACTGTAGTGTCCAGTCAGTCAGTGTTAATGTGCTGTAGTGTCCAGTCAGTCAGTGTTAATGTGCTGTAGTGTCCAGTCAGTCAGTCAGTGTTAATGTGCTGTAGTGTCCAGTCAGTCAGTCAGTGTTAATGTGCTGTAGTGTCCAGTCAGTCAGTCAGTGTTAATGTTCTGTAGTGTCCAGTGAGTCAGTCAGTCATTGTTAATGTGCTGTAGTGTCCAGTCAGTCAGTGTTAATGTGCTGTAGTGTCCAGTCAGTCAGTGTTAATGTGCTGTAGTTTCCAGTCATTAAGTCAGTGTTAATGTACTGTAGTGTTCAGTTAGTCAGTCAGTGTTAATGTACTATAGTGTCCAGTCAGTCAGTAAGTCTGTGTTCATGTAGTGTAGTGTCCAGTCAGTCAGTGTTAATGTACTGTAGTGTCCAGTCAGTCAGTCAGTCAGTGTTAATGTGCTGTAGTGTCCAGTCAGTCAGTGTTAATGTGCTGTAGTGTCCAGTCAGTCAGTGTTAATGTGCTGTAGTTTCCAGTCAGTCAGTCAGTGTTAATGTGCTGTAGTGTCCAGTCAGTCAGTGTTAATGTGCTGTAGTGTCCAGTCAGTCAGTCAGAGTTAATGTGCTGTAGTGTCCAGTCAGTCAGTCAGTGTTAATGTACTGTAGTGTCCAGTCAGTCAGTGTTAATGTGCTGTAGTGTCCAGTCAGTCATTGTTAATGTGCTGTAGTGTCCAGTCAGTCAGTCAGTGTTAATGTGCTGTAGTGTCCAGTCAGTCAGTCAGTGTTAATGTGCTGTAGTGTCCAGTCAGTCAGTGTTAATGTGCTGTAGTGTCCAGTCAGTCATTGTTAATGTGCTGTAGTGTCCAGTCAGTCAGTCAGTGTTAATGTGCTGTAGTGTCCAGTCAGTCAGTCAGTGTTAATGTGCTGTAGTGTCCAGTCAGTCAGTGTTAATGTGCTGTAGTGTCCAGTCAGTCATTGTTAATGTGCTGTAGTGTCCAGTCAGTCAGTCAGTGTTAATGTGCTGTAGTGTCCAGTCAGTCAGTCAGTGTTAATGTACTTTAGTGTCCAGTCAGTCAGTCAGTGTTAATGTGCTGTAGTGTCCAGTCAGTCAGTGTTAATGTGCTGTAGTGTCCAGTCAGTCAGTCAGTGTTAATGTGCTGTAGTGTCCAGTCAGTCAGTCAGTGTTAATCTACAATAGTGTCCAGTCAGTCAGTCAGTCAGTGTTAATGTATTGTAGTGTCCAGTCAGTCAGTCAGTGTTAATGTGCTGTAGTGTCCAGTCAGTCAGTCAGTGTTAATGTGCTGTAGTGTCCAGTGAGTCAGTCAGTCAGTGTTAATGTGCTCTAGTGTCCAGTTAGTCAGTCAGTGTTAATGTACTATAGTGTCCAGTCAGTCAGTAAGTCAGTGTTCATGTAGTGTAGTGTCCAGTCAGTCAGTGTTAATGTACTGTAGTGTCCAGTCAGTCAGTCAGTCAGTGTTAATGTGCTGTAGTGTCCAGTCAGTCAGTGTTAATGTGCTGTAGTGTCCAGTCAGTCAGTGTTAATGTGCTGTAGTTTCCAGTCAGTCAGTCAGTGTTAATGTGCTGTAGTGTCCAGTCAGTCAGTGTTAATGTGCTGTAGTGTCCAGTCAGTCAGTCAGTGTTAATGTGCTGTAGTTTCCAGTCAGTCAGTCAGAGTTAATGTGCTGTAGTGTCCAGTCAGTCAGTCAGTGTTAATGTGCTGTAGTGTCCAGTCAGTCAGTCAGTTAGTGTTAATGTACTGTAGTGTCCAGTCAGTCAGTGTCAATGTGCTGTAGTGTCCAGTCAGTCAGTCAGAGTTAATGTGCTGTAGTGTCCAGTCAGTCAGTCAGTGTTAATGTACTGTAGTGTCCAGTCAGTCAGTCAGTGTTAATGTTCTTTAGTGTCCAGTCAGTCAGTCAGTGTTAATGTGCTGTAGTGCCCAGTCAGTCAATCAGTGTTAATGTGCTGTAGTGTCCAGTCAGTCAGTCAGTCAGTGTTAATCTACTTTAGTGTCCAGTCAGTCAGTGTTAATGTGCTGTAGTGTCCAGTCAGTCAGTCAGTGTTAATGTGCTGTAGTGTCCAGTCAGTCAGTGTTAATGTACTGTAGTGTCCAGTCAGTCAGTCAGTGTTCATGTAGTGTAGTGTCCAGTCAGTCAGTGTTAATGTACTGTAGTGTCCAGTCAGTCAGTGTTAATGTGCTGTAGTGTCCAGTCAGTCAGCCAGTGTTAATGTGCTGTAGTGTCCAGTCAGTCAGACAGTCAGTGTTAATGTACTGTAGTGTCCAGTCAGTCAGTGTTAATGTGCTGTAGTGTCCAGTCAGTCAGTCAGTGTTAATGTGCTTTAGTGTCCAGTCAGTCAGTCAGTGTTAATGTGCTTTAGTGTCCAGTCAGTCATTCTGTGTTAATGTGCTGTAGTGTCCAGTCAGTCAGTCAGTCAGTGTTAATGTACTGTAGTGTCCAGTCAGTCAGTCAGTGTTAATGTGCTGTAGTGTCCAGTCAGTCAGTCAGTCAGTGTTAATGTACTGTAGTGTCCAGTCAGTCAGTCAGAGTCAATGTGCTGTAGTGTCCAGTCAGTCAGTCAGTGTTAATGTGCTGTAGTGTCCAGTCAGTCAGTCAGTGTTAATGTGCTGTAGTGTCCAGTCAGTCAGTCAGAGTCAATGTGCTGTAGTGTCCAGTCAGTCAGTCAGAGTTAATGTGCTGTAGTGTCCAGTCAGTCAGTCAGTGTTAATGTGCTGTAGTGTCCAGTCAGTCAGTCAGTGTAAATGTACTGTAGTGTCCAGTCAGTCAGTCAGTGTTAATCTACTATAGTGTCCAGTCAGTCAGTCAGTCAGTGTTAATCTACTATAGTGTCCAGTCAGTCAGTGTTAATGTGCTGTAGTGTCCAGTCAGTCAGTCAGTGTTAATGTGCTTTAGTGTCCAGTCAGTCAGTCAGTGTTAATGTGCTGTAGTGCCCAGTCAGTAAATCAGAGTTAATGTGCTGTAGTGTCCAGTCAGTCAGTCAGTGTTAATGTGCTGTAGTGTCCAGTCAGTCAGTCAGTGTTAATGTGCTGTAGTGTCCAGTCAGTCAGTGTTAATGTGCTGTAGTGTCCAGTCAGTCAGCCTGTGTTAATGTGCTGTAGTGTCCAGTCAGTCAGTCAGTGTAAATGTACTGTAGTGTCCAGTCAGTCAGTCAGTGTTAATCTACTATAGTGTCCAGTCAGTCAGTCAGTCAGTGTTAATCTACTATAGTGTCCAGTCAGTCAGAGTCAATGTGCTGTAGTGTCCAGTCAGTCAGTCAGAGTTAATGTGCTGTAGTGTCCAGTCAGTCAGTCAGTGTTAATGTGCTGTAGTGTCCAGTCAGTCAGTCAGTGTTAATGTGCTGTAGTGTCCAGTCAGTCAGTGTTAATGTGCTGTAGTGTCCAGTCAGTCAGCCTGTGTTAATGTGCTGTAGTGTCCAGTCAGTCAGTCAGTGTAAATGTACTGTAGTGTCCAGTCAGTCAGTCAGTGTTAATCTACTATAGTGTCCAGTCAGTCAGTCAGTCAGTGTTAATCTACTATAGTGTCCAGTCAGTCAGTGTTAATGTGCTGTAGTGTCCAGTCAGTCAGTCAGTGTTAATGTGCTTTAGTGTCCAGTCAGTCAGTCAGTGTTAATGTGCTGTAGTGCCCAGTCAGTAAATCAGTGTTAATGTGCTGTAGTGTCCAGTCAGTCAGTGTTAATGTGCTGTAGTGTCCAGTCAGTCAGTGTTAATGTGCTGTAGTGTCTAGTCAGTCAGTGTTAATGTGCTGTAGTGTCCAGTCAGTCAGCCAGTGTTAATGTGCTGTAGTGTCCAGTCAGTCAGTCAGTGTTAATGTGCTTTAGTGTCCAGTCAGTCATTCTGTGTTAATGTGCTGTAGTGTCCAGTCAGTCAGTGTCAATGTGCTGTAGTGTCCAGTCAGTCAGCCAGTGTTAATGTGCTGTTGTGTCCAGTCAATCAGTGTTAATGTACTGTAGTGTCCAGTCAGTCAGTCAGTGTTAATGTGCTGTAGTTTCCAGTCAGTCAGTCAGAGTTAATGTGCTGTAGTGTCCAGTCAGTCAGTCAGTGTTAATGTGCTGTAGTGTCCAGTCAGTCAGTCAGTGTTAATGTGCTGTAGTGTCCAGTCAGTCAGTCAGTCAGTGTTAATGTACTGTAGTGTCCAGTCAGTCAGTGTCAATGTGCTGTAGTGTCCAGTCAGTCAGTCAGAGTTAATGTGCTGTAGTGTCCAGTCAGTCAGTCAGTGTTAATGTGCTGTAGTGTCCAGTCAGTCAGTCAGTGTTAATGTGCTGTAGTGTCCAGTCAGTCAGTGTTAATGTGCTGTAGTGTCCAGTCAGTCATTGTTAATGTGCTGTAGTGTCCAGTCAGTCAGTCAGTGTTAATGTGCTGTAGTGTCCAGTCCGTCAGTCAGTGTTAATGTACTGTAGTGTCCAGTCAGTCAGTCAGTGTTAATGTGCTGTAGTGTCCAGTCAGTCAGTGTTAATGTGCTGTAGTGTCCAGTCAGTCAGTCAGTGTTAATGTGCTGTAGTGTCCAGTCAGTCAGTCAGTGTTAATCTACTATAGTGTCCAGTCAGTCAGTCAGTCAGTGTTAATGTACTGTAGTGTCCAGTCAGTCAGTCAGTGTTAATGTGCTGTAGTGTCCAGTCAGTCAGTGTTAATGTGCTGTAGTGTCCAGTCAGTCAGTCAGTGTTAATGTGCTGTAGTGTCCAGTCAGTCAGTCAGTGTTAATCTACTATAGTGTCCAGTCAGTCAGTCAGTCAGTGTTAATGTACTGTAGTGTCCAGTCAGTCAGTCAGTGTTAATGTGCTGTAGTGTCCAGTGAGTCAGTCAGTCATTGTTAATGTGCTGTAGTGTCCAGTCAGTCAGTGTTAATGTGCTGTAGTGTCCAGTTAGTCAGTCAGTGTTAATGTACTATAGTGTCCAGTCAGTCAGTCAGTCAGTGTTAATGTGCTGTAGTGTCCAGTCAGTCAGTGTTAATGTGCTGTAGTGTCCAGTCAGTCAGTCAGTGTTAATGTGCTGTAGTTTCCAGTCATTCAGTCAGAGTTAATGTGCTGTAGTGTCCAGTCAGTCAGTCAGTGTTAATGTGCTGTAGTGTCCAGTCAGTCAGTCAGTCAGTGTTAATGTACTGTAGTGTCCAGTCAGTCAGTGTCAATGTGCTGTAGTGTCCAGTCAGTCAGTCAGTGTTAATGTGCTGTATTGTCCAGTCAGTCAGTCAGTGTTAATGTGCTGTAGTGTCCAGTCAGTCAGTGTTAATGTGCTGTAGTGTCCAGTCAGTCATTGTTAATGTGCTGTAGTGTCCAGTCAGTCAGTCAGTGTTAATGTGCTGTAGTGTCCAGTCAGTCAGTCAGTGTTAATGTACTGTAGTGTCCAGTCAGTCAGTGTTAATGTGCTGTAGTGTCCAGTCAGTCAGCCAGTGTTAATGTGCTGTAGTGTCCAGTCAGTCAGTCAGTCAGTGTTAATGTACTGTAGTGTCCAGTCAGTCAGTGTTAATGTGCTGTTGTGTCCAGTCAGTCAGTCAGAGTCAATGTGCTGTAGTGTCCAGTCAGTCAGTCAGAGTTAATGTGCTGTAGTGTCCAGTCAGTCAGTCAGTGTTAATGTGCTGTAGTGTCCAGTCAGTCAGTCAGTCAGTGTTAATGTACTGTAGTGTCCAGTCAGTCAGTCAGAGTCAATGTGCTGTAGTGTCCAGTCAGTCAGTCAGAGTTAATGTGCTGTAGTGTCCAGTCAGTCAGTCAGTGTTAATGTGCTGTAGTGTCCAGTCAGTCAGTCAGTGTTAATGTGCTGTAGTGTCCAGTCAGTCAGTGTTAATGTGCTGTAGTGTCCAGTCAGTCAGTCAGTGTTAATGTGCTTTAGTGTCCAGTCAGTCATTCTGTGTTAATGTGCTGTAGTGTCCAGTCAGTCAGTGTTTATGTACTGTAGTGTCCAGTCAGTCAGTCAGTGTTAATGTGCTGTAGTGTCCAGTCAGTCAGTCAGTCAGTGTTAATGTACTGTAGTGTCCAGTCAGTCAGTCAGAGTCAATGTGCTGTAGTGTCCAGTCAGTCAGTCAGAGTTAATGTGCTGTAGTGTCCAGTCAGTCAGTCAGTGTTAATGTGCTGTAGTGTCCAGTCAGTCAGTCAGTGTTAATGTGCTGTAGTGTCCAGTCAGTCAGTGTTAATGTGCTGTAGTGTCCAGTCAGTCAGTCAGTGTTAATGTGCTGTAGTGTCCAGTCAGTCAGTGTTAATGTACTGTAGTGTCCAGTCAGTCAGTCAGTGTTATTGTACTGTAGTGTCCAGTCAGTCAGTCAGTGTTAATCTACTATAGTGTCCAGTCAGTCAGTGTTAATGTGCTGTAGTGTCCAGTCAGTCAGTCAGTGTTAATGTACTGTAGTGTCCAGTCAGTCAGTCAGTGTTAATGTGCTGTAGTGTCCAGTCAGTCAGTCAGTGTTAATGTGCTTTAGTGTCCAGTCAGTCAGTCAGTGTTAATGTGCTGTAGTGCCCAGTCAGTAAATCAGTGTTAATGTGCTGTAGTGTCCAGTCAGTCAGTCAGTCAGTGTTCATATAGTGTAGTGTCCAGTCAGTCAGTGTTAATGTACTGTAGTGTCCAGTCAGTCAGTGTTAATGTGCTGTAGTGTCCAGTCAGTCAGTGTTAATGTGCTGTAGTGTCTAGTCAGTCAGTGTTAATGTGCTGTAGTGTCCAGTCAGTCAGCCAGTGTTAATGTGCTGTAGTGTCCAGTCAGTCAGTCAGTGTTAATGTGCTTTAGTGTCCAGTCAGTCATTCTGTGTTAATGTGCTGTAGTGTCCAGTCAGTCAGTGTTAATGTACTGTAGTGTCCAGTCAGTCAGTCAGTGTTAATATACTGTAGTGTCCAGTCAGTCAGTGTCAATGTGCTGTAGTGTCCAGTCAGTCAGTCAGTGTTATTTTACTATAGTGTCCAGTCAGTCAGTGTTAATGTGCTGTAGTGTCCAGTCAATCAGTGTTAATGTACTGTAGTGTCCAGTCAGTCAGTGTTAATGTGCTGTAGTGTCCAGTCAGTCAGTGTTAATGTGCTTTAGTGTCCAGTCAGTCAGTCAGTGTTAATGTGCTGTAGTGTCCAGTCAGTCAGTCAGTGTTAATCTACTATAGTGTCCAGTCAGTCAGTCAGTCAGTGTTAATGTACTGTAGTGTCCAGTCAGTCAGTCAGTGTTAATGTGCTGTAGTGTCCAGTCAGTCAGTCAGTGTTAATGTGCTGTAGTGTCCAGTGAGTCAGTCAGTCATTGTTAATGTGCTGTAGTGTCCAGTCAGTCAGTGTTAATGTGCTGTAGTGTCCAGTCAGTCAGTGTTAATGTGCTGTAGTGTCCAGTCAGTCAGTCAGTGTTAATGTGCTTTAGTGTCCAGTCAGTCAGTCTGTGTTAATGTGCTGTAGTGTCCAGTCAGTCAGTCAGTGTTAATGTACTATAGTGTCCAGTCAGTCAGTGTTAATGTGCTGTAGTGTCCAGTCAGTCAGTCTGTGTTAATGTGCTGTAGTGTCCAGTCAGTCAGTCAGTATTAATGTACTATAGTGTCCAGTCAGTCAGTGTTAATGTGCTGTAGTGTCCAGTCAATCAGTGTTAATGTACTGTAGTGTCCAGTCAGTCAGTGTTAATGTGCTGTAGTGTCCAGTCAGTCAGTCAGTGTTAATGCACTATATTGTCAAGTCAGTCAGTCAGTGTTAATGTGCTGTAGTGTCCAGTCAGTCAGTGTTAATGTGCTGTAGTTTCCAGTCTGTCAGTCAGTGTTAATGTGCTGTAGTGTCCAGTCAGTCAGTCAGTGTTAATGTGCTGTAGTGTCCAGTCAGTCAGTGTTAATGTGCTGTAGTGTCCAGTCAGTCAGTCAGTGTTAATGTACTGTAGTGTCCAGTCAGTCAGTCAGTGTTAATGTACTGTAGTGTCCAGTCAGTCAGTCAGTGTTAATGTGCTGTAGTGTCCAGTCAGTCAGTGTTAATGTGCTGTAGTGTCCAGTCAGTCATTGTTAATGTGCTGTAGTGTCCAGTCAGTCAGTGTTAATGTGCTTTAGTGTCCAGTCAGTCAGTCAGTGTTAATGTGCTGTAGTGCCCAGTCAGTCAATCAGTGTTAATGTGCTGTAGTGTCCAGTCAGTCAGTCAGTCAGTGTTCATGTACTGTAGTGTCCAGTCAGTCAGTGTTAATGTAATGTAGTGTCCAGTCAGTCAGTGTTAATGTGCTGTAGTGTCCAGTCAGTCAGTGTTAATGTGCTGTAGTTTCCAGTCAGTCAGTCAGTGTTAATGTGCTGTAGTGTCCAGTCAGTCAGTGTTAATGTGCTGTAGTGTCCAGTCAGTCAGTCAGTGTTAATGTGCTGTAGTGCCCAGTCAGTCAGTCAGTGTTAATGTGCTGTAGTGTCCAGTCAGTCAGTCAGTGTTAATGTCCTGTAGTGTCCAGTCAGTCAGTCAGTCAGTGTTAATGTACTGTAGTGTCCAGTCAGTCAGTGTCAATGTGCTGTAGTGTCCAGTCAGTCAGTCAGTGTTAATGTGCTGTAGTGTCCAGTCAGTCAGTCAGTGTTAATGTGCTGTAGTGTCCAGTCAGTCATTGTTAATGTGCTGTAGTGTCCAGTCAGTCAGTCAGTGTTAATGTGCTGTAGTGTCCAGTCAGTCAGTCAGTGTTAATGTACTGTAGTGTCCAGTCAGTCAGTCAGTGTTAATCTACTATAGTGTCCAGTCAGTGAGTCAGTCAGTCAGTGTTAATCTACTATAGTGTCCAGTCAGTCAGTCAGTCAGTCAGTGTTAATCTACTGTAGTGTCCAGTCAGTCAGTGTTAATGTGCTGTAGTGTCCAGTCAGTCAGTGTTAATGTGCTGTAGTGTCCAGTCAGTCAGTCAGTGTTAATGTGCTTTAGTGTCCAGTCAGTCAGTCAGTGTTAATGTGCTGTAGTGCCCAGTCAGTCAATCAGTGTTAATGTGCTGTAGTGTCCAGTCAGTCAGTGTTAATGTGCTGTAGTGTCCAGTCAGTCAGTGTTAATGTACTGTAGTGTCCAGTCAGTCAGTCAGTGTTAATGTGCTGTAGTGTCCAGTCAGTCAGTCAGTCAGTGTTAATGTACTGTAGTGTCCAGTCAGTCAGTCAGTGTTAATGTGCTGTAGTGTCCAGTCAGTCAGTCAGTGTTAATGTGCTGTAGTGTCCAGTCAGTCAGTGTTAATGTGCTGTAGTGTCCAGTCAGTCAGTCAGTGTTAATGTGCTGTAGTGTCCAGTCAGTCATTGTTAATGTGCTGTAGTGTCCAGTCAGTCAGTCAGTGTTAATGTGCTGTAGTGTCCAGTCAGTCAGTCAGTGTTAATGTACTGTAGTGTCCAGTCTGTCAGTCAGTGTTAATCTACTATAGTGTCCAGTCAGTCAGTCAGTCAGTGTTAATCTACTATAGTGTCCAGTCAGTCAGTGTTAATGTGCTGTAGTGTCCAGTCAGTCAGTCAGTGTTAATGTGCTTTAGTGTCCATTCAGTCAGTCCGTGTTAATGTGCTGTAGTGCCCAGTCAGTCAATCAGTGTTAATGTGCTGTAGTGTCCAGTCAGTCAGTCAGTCAGTGTTAATGTGCTGTAGTGTCCTGTCAGTCAGTCAGTCAGTGTTCATGTGCTTTAGTGTCCTGTCAGTCATTCTGTGTTAATGTGCTGTAGTGTCCAGTCAGTCAGTCAGTGTTAATGTACTGTAGTGTCCAGTCAGTCAGTGTTAATGTGCTGTAGTGTCCAGTCAATCAGTGTTAATGTACTGTAGTGTCCAGTCAGTCAGTGTTAATGTGCTGTAGTGTCCAGTCAGTCAGTGTTAATGTGCTGTAGTGTCCAGTCAGTCAGTCAGTGTTAATGTGCTGTAGTGTCCAGTCAGTCAGTGTTAATGTGCTGTAGTGTCCAGTCAGTCAGTGTTAATGTGCTGTAGTGTCCAGTCAGTCAGTGTTAATGTACTGTAGTGTCCAGTCAGTCAGTAAGTCAGTGTTCATGTAGTGTAGTGTCCAGTCAGTCAGTGTTAATGTGCTGTAGTGTCCAGTCAGTCAGTGTTAATGTGCTGTAGTGTCCAGTCAGTCAGTCAGTGTTAATGTGCTGTAGTGTCCAGTCAGTCAGTCAGTGTTAATGTGCTGTAGTGTCCAGTCAGTCAGTGTTAATGTGCTGTAGTGTCCAGTCAGTCACTGTTAATGTGCTGTAGTGTCCAGTCAGTCAGTCAGTGTTAATGTACTGTAGTGTCCAGTCAGTCAGTCAGTGTTAATCTACTATAGTGTCCAGTCAGTCAGTCAGTGTTAATCTACTATAGTGTCCAGTCAGTCAGTGTTAATGTGCTGTAGTGTCCAGTCAGTCAGTGTTAATGTACTGTAGTATCCAGTCAGTCAGTGTTAATGTGCTGTAGTGTCCAGTCAGTCAGTGTTAATGTGCTGTAGTGTCCAGTCAGTCAGTGTTAATGTGCTGTAGTGTCCAGTCAGTCAGTCAGTGTTAATGTGCTGTAGTGTCCAGTCAGTCAGTCAGTGTTAATGTGCTGTAGTGTCCAGTCAGTCAGTGTTAATGTGCTGTAGTGTCCAGTCAGTCAGTCAGTGTTAATGTGCTGTAGTGTCCAGTCAGTCAGTGTTAATGTGCTGTAGTGTCCAGTCAGTCAGTGTTAATGTGCTGTAGTGTCCAGTCAGTCAGTCAGTGTTAATGTGCTGTAGTGTCCAGTCAGTCAGTGTTAATGTGCTGTAGTGTCCAGTCAGTCAGTCAGTGTTAATGTACTATAGTGTCCAGTCAGTCAGTCAGTCAGTGTTAATGTACTGTAGTGTCCAGTCAGTCAGTCAGTGTTAATGTGCTGCAGTGTCCAGTCAGTCAGTCAGAGTTAATGTGCTGTAGTGTCCAGTCAGTCAGTCAGTGTTAATGTGCTGTAGTGTCCAGTCAGTCAGTGTTAATGTGCTGTAGTATCCAGTCAGTCAGTGTTAATGTGCTGTAGTGTCCAGTCAGTCAGTGTTAATGTGCTTTAGTGTCCAGTCAGTCAGTCTGTGTTAATGTGCTGTAGTGTCCAGTCAGTCAGTCAGTGTTAATGTACTATAGTGTCCAGTCAGTCAGTGTTAATGTGCTGTAGTGTCCAGTCAATCAGTGTTAATGTACTGTAGTGTCCAGTCAGTCAGTGTTAATGTGCTGTAGTGTCCAGTCAGTCAGTGTTAATGTGCTGTAGTGTCCAGTCAGTCAGTCAGTGTTAATGTGCTGTAGTGTCCAGTCAGTCAGTCAGTGTTAATGTGCTGTAGTGTCCAGTCAGTCAGTGTTAATGTGCTGTAGTGTCCTGTCAGTCAGTCAGTGTTAATGTACTGTAGTGTCCAGTCAGTCAGTCAGAGTCAATGTGCTGTAGTGTCCAGTCAGTCAGTCAGAGTTAATGTGCTGTAGTGTCCAGTCAGTCAGTCAGTGTTAATCTACTATAGTGTCCAGTCAGTCAGTGTTAATGTGCTTTAGTGTCCAGTCAGTCAGTCAGTGTTAATGTGCTGTAGTGCCCAGTCAGTCAATCAGTGTTTATGTGCTGTAGTGTCCAGTCAGTCAGTCAGTCAGTGTTCATGTAGTGTAGTGTCCAGTCAGTCAGTGTTAATGTACTGTAGTGTCCAGTCAGTCAGTGTTAATGTGCTGTAGTGTCCAGTCAGTCAGTGTTAATGTGCTGTAGTGTCCAGTCAGTCAGTCAGTGTTAATGTGCTGTAGTGTCCAGTCAGTCAGTCAGTGTTAATGTGCTGTAGTGTCCAGTCAGTCAGTCAGTCAGTGTTAATGTACTGTAGTGTCCAGTCAGTCAGTGTCAATGTGCTGTAGTGTCCAGTCAGTCAGTCAGAGTTAATGTGCTGTAGTGTCCAGTCAGTCAGTCAGTGTTAATGTGCTGTAGTGTCCAGTCAGTCAGTGTTAATGTGCTGTAGTGTCCAGTCAGTCAGTCAGTGTTAATGTGCTGTAGTGTCCAGTCAGTCAGTGTTAATGTGCTGTAGTGTCCAGTCAGTCAGTCAGTGTTAATGTACTATAGTGTCCAGTCAGTCAGTCAGTCAGTGTTAATGTACTGTAGTGTCCAGTCAGTCAGTCAGTGTTAATGTGCTGCAGTGTCCAGTCAGTCAGTCAGAGTTAATGTGCTGTAGTGTCCAGTCAGTCATTGTTAATGTGCTGTAGTGTCCAGTCAGTCAGTCAGTGTTAATGTACTATAGTATCCAGTCAGTCAGTAAGTCAGTGTTCATGTAGTGTAGTGTCCAGTCAGTCAGTAAGTCAGTGTTCATGTAGTGTAGTGTCCAGTCAGTCAGTGTTAATGTGCTGTAGTGTCCAGTCAGTCAGTGTTAATGTGCTGTAGTGTCCAGTCAGTCAGTGTTAATGTGCTGTAGTATCCAGTCAGTCAGTGTTAATGTGCTGTAGTGTCCAGTCAGTCAGTGTTAATGTACTGTAGTGTCCAGTCAGTCAGTCAGTGTTAATGTGCTGTAGTGTCCAGTCAGTCAGTCAGTGTTATTGTGCTGTAGTGTCCAGTCAGTCAGTGTTAATGTGCTGTAGTGTCCAGTCAGTCAGTCAGTGTTAATGTGCTGTAGTGTCCAGTCAGTCAGTGTTAATGTGCTTTAGTGTCCAGTCAGTCAGTCAATGTTAATGTGCTGTAGTGTCCAGTCAGTCAGTCAGTGTTAATGTACTATAGTGTCCAGTCAGTCAGTGTTAATGTGCTGTAGTGTCCAGTCAATCAGTGTTAATGTACTGTAGTGTCCAGTCAGTCAGTGTTAATGTGCTGTAGTGTCCAGTCAGTCAGTGTTAATGTGCTGTAGTGTCCAGTCAGTCAGTCAGTGTTAATGTGCTGTAGTGTCCAGTCAGTCAGTCAGTGTTAATGTGCTGTAGTGTCCAGTCAGTCAGTGTTAATGTGCTGTAGTGTCCTGTCAGTCAGTCAGTGTTAATGTACTGTAGTGTCCAGTCAGTCAGTCAGAGTCAATGTGCTGTAGTGTCCAGTCAGTCAGTCAGTGTTAATCTACTATAGTGTCCAGTCAGTCAGTGTTAATGTGCTGTAGTGTCCAGTCAGTCAGTCAGTGTTAATGTGCTGTAGTGTCCAGTCAGTCAGTCAGTGTTAATGTGCTGTAGTGTCCAGTCAGTCAGTCAGTCAGTGTTAATGTACTGTAGTGTCCAGTCAGTCAGTGTCAATGTGCTGTAGTGTCCAGTCAGTCAGTCAGTGTTAATGTGCTGTAGTGTCCAGTCAGTCAGTCAGTGTTAATGTGCTGTAGTGTCCAGTCAGTCAGTGTTAATGTGCTGTAGTGTCCAGTCAGTCATTGTTAATGTGCTGTAGTGTCCAGTCAGTCAGTGTTAATGTACTGTAGTGTCCAGTCAGTCAGTGTTAATGTGCTGTAGTGTCCAGTCAGTCAGTCATTGTTAATGTGCTGTAGTGTCCAGTCAGTCAGTCAGTGTTAATGTGCTGTAGTGTCCAGTCAGTCAGTGTTAATGTGCTGTAGTGTCCAGTCAGTCAGTCATTGTTAATGTGCTGTAGTGTCCAGTCAGTCATTGTTAATGTGCTGTAGTGTCCAGTCAGTCAGTCATTGTTAATGTGCTGTAGTGTCCAGTCAGTCAGTCAGTGTTAATGTGCTGTAGTGTCCAGTCAGTCAGTCAGTGTTAATGTGCTGTAGTGTCCAGTCAGTCAGTGTTAATGTACTGTAGTGTCCAGTCAGTCAGTCAGTGTTAATGTACTGTAGTGTCCAGTCAGTCAGTCAGTGTTAATCTACTATAGTGTCCAGTCAGTCAGTCAGTCAGTCAGTGTTAATCTACTATAGTGTCCAGTCAGTCAGTCAGAGTCAATGTGCTGTAGTGTCCAGTCAGTCAGTCAGAGTTAATGTGCTGTAGTGTCCAGTCAGTCAGTCAGTGTTAATGTGCTGTAGTGTCCAGTCAGTCAGTGTTAATGTGCTGTAGTGTCCAGTCAGTCAGTCAGTGTTAATGTGCTGTAGTGTCCAGTCAGTCATTGTTAATGTGCTGTAGTGTCCAGTCAGTCAGTCAGTGTTAATGTGCTGTAGTGTCCAGTCAGTCAGTCAGTGTTAATGTGCTGTAGTGTCCAGTCAGTCAGTGTTAATGTGCTGTAGTGTCCAGTCAGTCAGTCAGTGTTAATGTGCTGTAGTGTCCAGTCAGTCATTGTTAATGTGCTGTAGTGTCCAGTCAGTCAGTCAGTGTTAATGTGCTGTAGTGTCCAGTCAGTCAGTCAGTGTTAATGTACTGTAGTGTCCAGTCTGTCAGTCAGTGTTAATCTACTATAGTGTCCAGTCAGTCAGTCAGTCAGTGTTAATCTACTATAGTGTCCAGTCAGTCAGTGTTAATGTGCTGTAGTGTCCAGTCAGTCAGTCAGTGTTAATGTGCTTTAGTGTCCAGTCAGTCAGTCAGTGTTAATGTGCTGTAGTGCCCAGTCAGTCAATCAGTGTTAATGTGCTGTAGTGTCCAGTCAGTCAGTCAGTCAGTGTTCATGTAGTGTAGTGTCCAGTCAGTCAGTGTTAATGTAGTGTAGTGTCCAGTCAGTCAGTGTTAATGTGCTGTAGTGTCCAGTCAGTCAGTGTTAATGTGCTGTAGTGTCCAGTCAGTCAGCCAGTGTTAATGTGCTGTAGTGTCCAGTCAGTCGGTCAGTGTTAATGTGCTTTAGTGTCCTGTCAGTCAGTGTTAATGTGCTGTAGTGTCCAGTCAGTCAGTGTTAATGTGCTGTAGTGTCCAGTCAGTCAGTGTTAATGTACTGTAGTGTCCAGTCAGTCAGTCAGTGTTAATGTACTGTAGTGTCCAGTCAGTCAGTGTTAATGTGCTGTAGTGTCCAGTCAGTCAGTCAGTGTTTATGTGCTGTAGTGTCCAGTCAGTCAGTGTTAATGTGCTGTAGTGTCCAGTCAGTCAGTCAGTGTTAATGTACTATAGTGTCCAGTCAGTCAGTCAGTCAGTGTTAATGTACTGTAGTGTCCAGTCAGTCAGTCAGTGTTAATGTGCTGTAGTGACCAGTCAGTCAGTGTTAATGTACTGTAGTGTCCAGTCAGTCAGTGTTAATGTGCTGTAATGTCCAGTCAGTCAGTCAGTGTTAATGTACTGTAGTGTCCAGTCAGTCAGTGTTAATGTGCTGTAGTGTCCAGTCAGTCAGTCAGTGTTAATGTGCTGTAGTGTCCAGTCAGTCAGTCAGTGTTAATGTGCTGTAGTGTCCAGTCAGTCAGTGTTAATGTGCTGTAGTGTCCTGTCAGTCAGTCAGTGTTAATGTACTGTAGTGTCCAGTCAGTCAGTCAGAATCAATTTGCTGTAGTGTCCAGTCAGTCAGTCAGAGTTAATGTGCTGTAGTGTCCAGTCAGTCAGTGTTAATGTGCTGTAGTGTCCAGTAAGTCAGTGTTAATGTGCTTTAGTGTCCAGTCAGTCAGTCAGTGTCAATGTGCTGTAGTGTCCAGTCAGTCAGTCAGTGTTAATGTGCTGTAGTGTCCAGTAAGTCAGTGTTAATGTGCTGTAGTGTCCAGTAAGTCAGTGTTAATGTGCTGTAGTGTCCAGTCAGTCAGTCAGTGTTAATGTGCTGTAGTGTCCAGTAAGTCAGTGTTAATGTGCTGTAGTGTCCAGTAAGTCAGTGTTAATGTGCTGTAGTGTCCAGTCAGTCAGTCAGTGTTAATGTACTATAGTGTCCAGTCAGTCAGTCAGTCAGTCTTAATGTACTGTAGTGTCCAGTCAGTCAGTCAGTGTTAATCTACTTTAGTGTCCAGTCAGTCAGTCAGTGTTAATGTGCCGTAGTGCCCAGTCAGTCAATCAGTGTTAATGTGCTGTAGTGTCCAGTCAGTCAGTCAGTCAGTGTTCATGTAGTGTAGTGTCCAGTCAGTCAGTGTTAATGTGCTGTAGTGTCCAGTCAGTCAGTGTTAATGTGCTGTAGTGTCCAGTGAGTCAGTGTTAATGTACTGTAGTGTCCAGTCAGTCAGTCAGTGTTAATGTGCTGTAGTGTCCAGTCAGTCAGTCAGTGTTAATGTGCTATAGTGTCCAGTCAGTCAGTCAGTCAGTGTTAATCTACTATAGTGTCCAGTCAGTCAGTATTAATGTGCTGTAGTGTCCAGTCAGTCAGTCAGTGTTAATGTGCTTTAGTGTCCAGTCAGTCAGTAAGTGTTAATGTGCTGTAGTGCCCAGTCAGTCAGTGTTAATGTGCTGTAGTGTCCAGTCAGTCAGTGTTAATGTGCTGTAGTGTCCAGTCAGTCAGTCAGTGTTAATGTGCTGTAGTGTCCAGTCAGTCAGTGTTAATGTACTGTAGTGTCCAGTCAGTCAGTGTTAATGTGCTGTAGTGTCCAGTCAGTCAGTCAGTGTTAATGTACTGTAGTGTCCAGTCAGTCAGTCAGTGTTAATGTACTGTAGTGTCCAGTCAGTCAGTCAGTGTTAATGTGCTGTAGTGTCCAGTCAGTCGGTGTTAATGTGCTGTAGTGTCCAGTCAGTCAGCCAGTGTTAATGTGCTGTAGTGTCCAGTCAGCCAGTCAGTGTTAATGTGCTTTAGTGTCCAGTCAGTCATTCTGTGTTAATGTGCTGTAGTGTCCAGTCAGTCAGTCAGTGTTAATGTGCTGTAGTGTCCAGTCAGTCAGTGTTAATGTACTGTAGTGTCCAGTCAGTCAGTCAGTGTTAATATACTGTAGTGTCCAGTCAGTCAGTCAGTGTTAATGTACTATAGTGTCCAGTCAGTCAGTCAGTCAGTGTTAATGTACTGTAGTGTCCAGTCAGTCAGTCAGTGTTAATGTGCTGTAGTGTCCAGTCAGTCAGTCAGAGTTAATGTGCTGTAGTGTCCAGTCAGTCAGTCAGTGTTAATGTGCTGTAGTGTCCAGTAAGTCAGTGTTAATGTGCTGTAGTGTCCAGTCAGTCAGTGTTAATGTGCTGTAGTGTCCAGTCAGTCAGTCAGTGTTAATGTGCTGTAGTGTCCAGTCAGTCAGTGTTAATGTGCTGTAGTGTCCAGTCAGTCAGTCAGTGTTAATGTACTATAGTGTCCAGTCAGTCAGTCAGTCGGTGTTAATGTACTGTAGTGTCCAGTCAGTCAGTCAGTGTTAATCTACTTTAGTGTCCAGTCAGTCAGTCAGTGTTAATCTACTATAGTGTCCAGTCAGTCAGTGTTAATGTGCTGTAGTGTCCAGTCAGTCAGTCAGTGTTAATGTGCTTTAGTGTCCAGTCAGTCAGTCAGTGTTAATGTGCTGTAGTGTCCAGTCAGTCAGTCAGTGTTAATGCACTGTATTGTCCAGTCAGTCAGTGTTAATGTACTGTAGTGCCCAGTCAGTCAATCAGTGTAAATGTGCTGTAGTGTCCAGTCAGTCAGTCAGTCAGTGTTAATGTGCTGTAGTGTCCAGTCAGTCAGTGTTAATGTACTGTAGTGTCCAGTCAGTCAGTGTTAATGTGCTGTTGTGTCCAGTCAGTCAGTCAGTCAGTGTTAATGTGCTGTAGTGTCCAGTCAGTCAGTCAGTGTTAATGTGCTGTAGTGTCCAGTCAGTCAGTCAGTGTTAATGTGCTGTAGTGTCCAGTCAGTCAGTCAGTGTTAATGTGCTTTAGTGTCCAGTCAGTCAGTCAGTGTTAATGTGCTGTAGTGCCCAGTCAGTCAATCAGTGTTAATGTGCTGTAGTGTCCAGTCAGTCAGTGTTAATGTACTATAGTGTCCAGTCAGTCAGTGTTAATGTACTGTAGTGTCCATTCAGTCAGTGTTAATGTGCTGTAGTGTCCAGTCCGTCAGTCAGTGTTAATGTGCTGTAGTGTCCAGTCAGTCAGTGTTAATGTACTGTAGTGTCCAGTCAGTCAGTGTTAATGTGCTGTAGTGTCCAGTCAGTCAGTCATTGTTAATGTGCTGTAGTGTCCAGTCAGTCAGTCAGTGTTCATGTAGTGTAGTGTCCAGTCAGTCAGTGTTAATGTGCTGTAGTGTCCAGTCAGTCAGTGTTAATGTGCTGTAGTGTCCAGTGAGTCAGTGTTAATGTACTGTAGTGTCCAGTCAGTCAGTCAGTGTTAATGTGCTGTAGTGTCCAGTCAGTCAGTCAGTGTTAATGTGCTATAGTGTCCAGTCAGTCAGTCAGTCAGTGTTAATCTACTATAGTGTCCAGTCAGTCAGTATTAATGTGCTGTAGTGTCCAGTCAGTCAGTCAGTGTTAATGTGCTTTAGTGTCCAGTCAGTCAGTAAGTGTTAATGTGCTGTAGTGCCCAGTCAGTCAGTGTTAATGTGCTGTAGTGTCCAGTCAGTCAGTGTTAATGTGCTGTAGTGTCCAGTCAGTCAGTCAGTGTTAATGTGCTGTAGTGTCCAGTCAGTCAGTGTTAATGTACTGTAGTGTCCAGTCAGTCAGTGTTAATGTGCTGTAGTGTCCAGTCAGTCAGTCAGTGTTAATGTACTGTAGTGTCCAGTCAGTCAGTCAGTGTTAATGTACTGTAGTGTCCAGTCAGTCAGTCAGTGTTAATGTGCTGTAGTGTCCAGTCAGTCGGTGTTAATGTGCTGTAGTGTCCAGTCAGTCAGCCAGTGTTAATGTGCTGTAGTGTCCAGTCAGCCAGTCAGTGTTAATGTGCTTTAGTGTCCAGTCAGTCATTCTGTGTTAATGTGCTGTAGTGTCCAGTCAGTCAGTCAGTGTTAATGTGCTGTAGTGTCCAGTCAGTCAGTGTTAATGTACTGTAGTGTCCAGTCAGTCAGTCAGTGTTAATATACTGTAGTGTCCAGTCAGTCAGTCAGTGTTAATGTACTATAGTGTCCAGTCAGTCAGTCAGTCAGTGTTAATGTACTGTAGTGTCCAGTCAGTCAGTCAGTGTTAATGTGCTGTAGTGTCCAGTCAGTCAGTCAGAGTTAATGTGCTGTAGTGTCCAGTCAGTCAGTCAGTGTTAATGTGCTGTAGTGTCCAGTAAGTCAGTGTTAATGTGCTGTAGTGTCCAGTCAGTCAGTGTTAATGTGCTGTAGTGTCCAGTCAGTCAGTCAGTGTTAATGTGCTGTAGTGTCCAGTCAGTCAGTGTTAATGTGCTGTAGTGTCCAGTCAGTCAGTCAGTGTTAATGTACTATAGTGTCCAGTCAGTCAGTCAGTCGGTGTTAATGTACTGTAGTGTCCAGTCAGTCAGTCAGTGTTAATCTACTTTAGTGTCCAGTCAGTCAGTCAGTGTTAATCTACTATAGTGTCCAGTCAGTCAGTGTTAATGTGCTGTAGTGTCCAGTCAGTCAGTCAGTGTTAATGTGCTTTAGTGTCCAGTCAGTCAGTCAGTGTTAATGTGCTGTAGTGTCCAGTCAGTCAGTCAGTGTTAATGCACTGTATTGTCCAGTCAGTCAGTGTTAATGTACTGTAGTGCCCAGTCAGTCAATCAGTGTAAATGTGCTGTAGTGTCCAGTCAGTCAGTCAGTCAGTGTTAATGTGCTGTAGTGTCCAGTCAGTCAGTGTTAATGTACTGTAGTGTCCAGTCAGTCAGTGTTAATGTGCTGTTGTGTCCAGTCAGTCAGTCAGTCAGTGTTAATGTGCTGTAGTGTCCAGTCAGTCAGTCAGTGTTAATGTGCTGTAGTGTCCAGTCAGTCAGTCAGTGTTAATGTGCTGTAGTGTCCAGTCAGTCAGTCAGTGTTAATGTGCTTTAGTGTCCAGTCAGTCAGTCAGTGTTAATGTGCTGTAGTGCCCAGTCAGTCAATCAGTGTTAATGTGCTGTAGTGTCCAGTCAGTCAGTGTTAATGTACTATAGTGTCCAGTCAGTCAGTGTTAATGTACTGTAGTGTCCATTCAGTCAGTGTTAATGTGCTGTAGTGTCCAGTCCGTCAGTCAGTGTTAATGTGCTGTAGTGTCCAGTCAGTCAGTCAGTGTTAATGTGCTGTAGTGTCCAGTCAGTCAGTCAGTGTTAATGTGCTTTAGTGTCCAGTCAGTCAGTCAGTGTTAATGTGCTGTAGTGCCCAGTCAGTCAATCAGTGTTAATGTGCTGTAGTGTCCAGTCAGTCAGTGTTAATGTACTATAGTGTCCAGTCAGTCAGTGTTAATGTACTGTAGTGTCCAGTCAGTCAGTGTTAATGTGCTGTAGTGTCCAGTCAGTCAGTCAGTGTTAATGTGCTGTAGTGTCCAGTCAATCAGTCAGTGTTAATGTGCTGTAGTGTCCAGTCAGTCAGTCAGTGTTAATGTACTGTAGTGTCCAGTCAGTCAGTGTTAATGTACTGTAGTGTCCAGTCAGTCAGTCAGTGTTAATGTGCTGTAGTGTCCAGTCAGTCAGTGTTAATGTGCTGTAGTGTCCAGTCAGTCAGTCAGTGTTAATGTGCTGTAGTGTCCAGTCAGTCAGTCAGTGTTAATGTGCTGTAGTGTCCAGTCAGTCAGTGTTAATGTGCTGTAGTGTCCAGTCAATCAGTCAGTGTTAATGTACTATAGTGTCCAGTCAGTCAGTCAGTGTTAATGTGCTGTAGTGTCCAGTCAGTCAGTCAGTGTTAATGTACGATATTGTCTAGTCAGTCAGTGTTAATGTGCTGTAGTGTCCAGTCAATCAGTGTTAAAGTGCTGTAGTGTCCAGTCAGTCAGTGTTAATGTGCTGTAGTGTCCAGTCAGTCAGTGTTAATGTACTGTAGTGTCCAGTCAGTCAGTCAGTGTTAATGTGCTGTAGTGTCCAGTCAGTCAGTGTTAATGTGCTGTAGTGTCCAGTCAGTCAGTCAGTGTTAATGTACTGTAGTGTCCAGTCAGTCAGTCAGTGTTAATGTACTTTAGTGTCCAGTCAGTCAGTCTGTGTTAATGTGCTTTAGTGTCCAGTCAGTCAGTCTGTGTTAATGTGCTGTAGTGTCCAGTCAGTCAGTCAGTGTTAATGTACTATAGTGTCCAGTCAGTCAGTGTTAATGTGCTGTAGTGTCCAGTCAATCAGTGTTAATGTACTGTAGTGTCCAGTCAGTCAGTGTTAATGTGCTGTAGTGTCCAGTCAGTCAGTGTTAATGTGCTGTAGTGTCCAGTCAGTCAGTCAGTGTTAATGTGCTGTAGTGTCCAGTCAGTCAGTCAGTGTTAATGTGCTGTAGTGTCCAGTCAGTCAGTGTTAATGTGCTGTAGTGTCCTGTCAGTCAGTCAGTGTTAATGTACTGTAGTGTCCAGTCAGTCAGTCAGAGTCAATGTGCTGTAGTGTCCAGTCAGTCAGTCAGAGTTAATGTGCTGTAGTGTCCAGTCAGTCAGTCAGTGTTAATCTACTATAGTGTCCAGTCAGTCAGTGTTAATGTGCTTTAGTGTCCAGTCAGTCAGTCAGTGTTAATGTGCTGTAGTGCCCAGTCAGTCAATCAGTGTTAATGTGCTGTAGTGTCCAGTCAGTCAGTCAGTCAGTGTTCATGTAGTGTAGTGTCCAGTCAGTCAGTGTTAATGTACTATAGTGTCCAGTCAGTCAGTGTTAATGTGCTGTAGTGTCCAGTCAGTCAGTGTTAATGTGCTGTAGTTTCCAGTCAGTCAGTCAGTGTTAATGTGCTGTAGTGTCCAGTCAGTCAGTCAGTGTTAATGTGCTGTAGTGTCCAGTCAGTCAGTCAGTGTTAATGTGCTGTAGTGTCCAGTCAGTCAGTCAGTCAGTGTTAATGTACTGTAGTGTCCAGTCAGTCAGTGTCAATGTGCTGTAGTGTCCAGTCAGTCAGTCAGAGTTAATGTGCTGTAGTGTCCAGGCAGTCAGTGTTAATGTGCTGTAGTGTCCAGTCAGTCAGTGTTAATGTGCTGTAGTGTCCAGTCAGTCAGTCAGTGTTAATGTACTATAGTGTCCAGTCAGTCAGTCAGTCAGTGTTAATGTGCTGCAGTGTCCAGTCAGTCAGTCAGAGTTAATGTGCTGTAGTGTCCAGTCAGTCATTGTTAATGTGCTGTAGTGTCCAGTCAGTCAGTCAGTTTTAATGTACTATAGTGTCCAGTCAGTCAGTAAGTCAGTGTTCATGTAGTGTAGTGTCCAGTCAGTCAGTCATTGTTAATGTACTGTAGTGTCCAGTCAGTCAGTGTCAATGTGCTGTAGTGTCCAGTCAGTCAGTCAGAGTTAATGTGCTGTAGTGTCCAGTCAGTCAGTCAGTGTTAATGTGCTGTAGTGTCCAGTCAGTCAGTCAGTGTTAATGTGCTGTAGTGTCCAGTCAGTCAGTGTTAATGTACTGTAGTGTCCAGTCAGTCATTGTTAATGTGCTGTAGTGTCCAGTCAGTCAGTCAGTGTTAATGTGCTGTAGTGTCCAGTCAGTCAGTCAGTGTTAATGTACTGTAGTGTCCAGTCAGTCAGTCAGTGTTAATCTACTGTAGTGTCCAGTCAGTCAGTCAGTCAGTCAGTGTTAATCTACTATAGTGTCCAGTCAGTCAGTCAGAGTTAATGTGCTGTAGTGTCCAGTCAGTCAGTCAGTGTTAATGTGCTGTAGTGTCCAGTCAGTCAGTGTTAATGTGCTGTAGTGTCCAGTCAGTCAGTCAGTGTTAATGTGCTGTAGTGTCCAGTCAGTCATTGTTAATGTGCTGTAGTGTCCAGTCAGTCAGTCAGTGTTAATGTGCTGTAGTGTCCAGTCAGTCAGTCAGTGTTAATGTACTGTAGTGTCCAGTCAGTCAGTCAGTGTTAATGTGCTGTAGTGTCCAGTCAATCAGTCAGTGTTAATGTGCTGTAGTGTCCAGTCAGTCAGTCAGTGTTAATGTACTGTAGTGTCCAGTCAGTCAGTGTTAATGTACTGTAGTGTCCAGTCAGTCAGTCAGTGTTAATGTGCTGTAGTGTCCAGTCAGTCAGTGTTAATGTGCTGTAGTGTCCAGTCAGTCAGTCAGTGTTAATGTGCTGTAGTGTCCAGTCAGTCAGTCAGTGTTAATGTGCTGTAGTGTCCAGTCAGTCAGTGTTAATGTGCTGTAGTGTCCAGTCAATCAGTCAGTGTTAATGTACTATAGTGTCCAGTCAGTCAGTCAGTGTTAATGTGCTGTAGTGTCCAGTCAGTCAGTCAGTGTTAATGTACGATATTGTCTAGTCAGTCAGTGTTAATGTGCTGTAGTGTCCAGTCAATCAGTGTTAAAGTGCTGTAGTGTCCAGTCAGTCAGTGTTAATGTGCTGTAGTGTCCAGTCAGTCAGTGTTAATGTACTGTAGTGTCCAGTCAGTCAGTCAGTGTTAATGTGCTGTAGTGTCCAGTCAGTCAGTGTTAATGTGCTGTAGTGTCCAGTCAGTCAGTCAGTGTTAATGTACTGTAGTGTCCAGTCAGTCAGTCAGTGTTAATGTACTTTAGTGTCCAGTCAGTCAGTCTGTGTTAATGTGCTTTAGTGTCCAGTCAGTCAGTCTGTGTTAATGTGCTGTAGTGTCCAGTCAGTCAGTCAGTGTTAATGTACTATAGTGTCCAGTCAGTCAGTGTTAATGTGCTGTAGTGTCCAGTCAATCAGTGTTAATGTACTGTAGTGTCCAGTCAGTCAGTGTTAATGTGCTGTAGTGTCCAGTCAGTCAGTGTTAATGTGCTGTAGTGTCCAGTCAGTCAGTCAGTGTTAATGTGCTGTAGTGTCCAGTCAGTCAGTCAGTGTTAATGTGCTGTAGTGTCCAGTCAGTCAGTGTTAATGTGCTGTAGTGTCCTGTCAGTCAGTCAGTGTTAATGTACTGTAGTGTCCAGTCAGTCAGTCAGAGTCAATGTGCTGTAGTGTCCAGTCAGTCAGTCAGAGTTAATGTGCTGTAGTGTCCAGTCAGTCAGTCAGTGTTAATCTACTATAGTGTCCAGTCAGTCAGTGTTAATGTGCTTTAGTGTCCAGTCAGTCAGTCAGTGTTAATGTGCTGTAGTGCCCAGTCAGTCAATCAGTGTTAATGTGCTGTAGTGTCCAGTCAGTCAGTCAGTCAGTGTTCATGTAGTGTAGTGTCCAGTCAGTCAGTGTTAATGTACTATAGTGTCCAGTCAGTCAGTGTTAATGTGCTGTAGTGTCCAGTCAGTCAGTGTTAATGTGCTGTAGTTTCCAGTCAGTCAGTCAGTGTTAATGTGCTGTAGTGTCCAGTCAGTCAGTCAGTGTTAATGTGCTGTAGTGTCCAGTCAGTCAGTCAGTGTTAATGTGCTGTAGTGTCCAGTCAGTCAGTCAGTCAGTGTTAATGTACTGTAGTGTCCAGTCAGTCAGTGTCAATGTGCTGTAGTGTCCAGTCAGTCAGTCAGAGTTAATGTGCTGTAGTGTCCAGTCAGTCAGTGTTAATGTGCTGTAGTGTCCAGTCAGTCAGTGTTAATGTGCTGTAGTGTCCAGTCAGTCAGTCAGTGTTAATGTACTATAGTGTCCAGTCAGTCAGTCAGTCAGTGTTAATGTGCTGCAGTGTCCAGTCAGTCAGTCAGAGTTAATGTGCTGTAGTGTCCAGTCAGTCATTGTTAATGTGCTGTAGTGTCCAGTCAGTCAGTCAGTTTTAATGTACTATAGTGTCCAGTCAGTCAGTAAGTCAGTGTTCATGTAGTGTAGTGTCCAGTCAGTCAGTCATTGTTAATGTACTGTAGTGTCCAGTCAGTCAGTGTCAATGTGCTGTAGTGTCCAGTCAGTCAGTCAGAGTTAATGTGCTGTAGTGTCCAGTCAGTCAGTCAGTGTTAATGTGCTGTAGTGTCCAGTCAGTCAGTCAGTGTTAATGTGCTGTAGTGTCCAGTCAGTCAGTGTTAATGTACTGTAGTGTCCAGTCAGTCATTGTTAATGTGCTGTAGTGTCCAGTCAGTCAGTCAGTGTTAATGTGCTGTAGTGTCCAGTCAGTCAGTCAGTGTTAATGTACTGTAGTGTCCAGTCAGTCAGTCAGTGTTAATCTACTGTAGTGTCCAGTCAGTCAGTCAGTCAGTCAGTGTTAATCTACTATAGTGTCCAGTCAGTCAGTCAGAGTTAATGTGCTGTAGTGTCCAGTCAGTCAGTCAGTGTTAATGTGCTGTAGTGTCCAGTCAGTCAGTGTTAATGTGCTGTAGTGTCCAGTCAGTCAGTCAGTGTTAATGTGCTGTAGTGTCCAGTCAGTCATTGTTAATGTGCTGTAGTGTCCAGTCAGTCAGTCAGTGTTAATGTGCTGTAGTGTCCAGTCAGTCAGTCAGTGTTAATGTACTGTAGTGTCCAGTCTGTCAGTCAGTGTTAATCTACTATAGTGTCCAGTCAGTCAGTCAGTCAGTGTTAATCTACTATAGTGTCCAGTCAGTCAGTGTTAATGTGCTGTAGTGTCCAGTCAGTCAGTCAGTGTTAATGTGCTTTAGTGTCCAGTCAGTCAGTCAGTGTTAATGTGCTGTAGTGCCCAGTCAGTCAATCAGTGTTAATGTGCTGTAGTGTCCAGTCAGTCAGTGTTAATGTGCTGTAGTGTCCAGTCAGTCAGTCAGTGTTAATGTGCTGTAGTGTCCAGTCAGTCATTGTTAATGTGCTGTAGTGTCCAGTCAGTCAGTCAGTGTTAATGTGCTGTAGTGTCCAGTCAGTCAGTCAGTGTTAATGTACTGTAGTGTCCAGTCTGTCAGTCAGTGTTAATCTACTATAGTGTCCAGTCAGTCAGTCAGTCAGTGTTAATCTACTATAGTGTCCAGTCAGTCAGTGTTAATGTGCTGTAGTGTCCAGTCAGTCAGTCAGAGTTAATGTGCTGTAGTGTCCAGTCAGTCGGTCAGTGTTAATGTGCTTTAGTGTCCTGTCAGTCATTCTGTGTTAATGTGCTGTAGTGTCCAGTCAGTCAGTCAGTGTTAATGTACTGTAGTATCCAGTCAGTCAGTGTTAATGTACTGTAGTGTCCAGTCAGTCAGTCAGTGTTAATGTACTGTAGTGTCCAGTCAGTCAGTGTTAATGTGCTGTAGTGTCCAGTCAATCAGTGTTAATGTACTGTAGTGTCCAGTCAGTCAGTGTTAATGTGCTGTAGTGTCCAGTCAGTCAGTGTTAATGTGCTGTAGTGTCCAGTCAGTCAGTCAGTGTTAATGTGCTGTAGTGTCCAGTCAGTCAGTGTTAATGTGCTGTAGTGTCCAGTCAGTCAGTCAGTGTTAATGTACTATAGTGTCCAGTCAGTCAGTCAGTGTTAATGTACTGTAGTGTCCAGTCAGTCAGTCAGTGTTAATGTGCTGTAGTGACCAGTCAGTCAGTGTTAATGTACTGTAGTGTCCAGTCAGTCAGTGTTAATGTGCTGTAATGTCCAGTCAGTCAGTCAGTGTTAATGTACTGTAGTGTCCAGTCAGTCAGTGTTAATGTACTGTAGTGTCCAGTCAGTCAGTCAGTGTTAATGTGCTGTAGTGTCCAGTCAGACAGTCAGTGTTAATGTGCTGTAGTGTCCAGTCAGTCAGTGTTAATGTGCTGTTATGTCCTGTCAGTCAGTCAGTGTTAATGTACTGTAGTGTCCAGTCAGTCAGTCAGTGTTAATCTACTATAGTGTCCAGTCAGTCAGTGTTAATGTGCTGTAGTGTCCAGTCAGTCAGTCAGAGTTAATGTGCTGTAGTGTCCAGTCAGTCAGTCAGTGTTAATCTACTATAGTGTCTAGTCAGTCAGTGTTAATGTGCTTTAGTGTCCAGTCAGTCAGTCAGTGTTAATGTGCTGTAGTGCCCAGTCAGTCAATCAGTGTTAATGTGCTGTAGTGTCCAGTCAGTCAGTCAGTGTTAATGTGCTGTAGTGTCCAGTCAGTCAGTCAGTGTTAATGTGCTGTAGTGTCCAGTAAGTCAGTGTTAATGTGCTGTAGTGTCCAGTAAGTCAGTGTTAATGTGCTGTAGTGTCCAGTCAGTCAGTCAGTGTTAATGTGCTGTAGTGTCCAGTCAGTCAGTGTTAATGTGCTGTAGTGTCCTGTCAGTCATTGTTAATGTGCTGTAGTGTCCAGTCAGTCAGTCAGTGTTAATGTACTATAGTGTCCAGTCAGTCAGTCAGTCAGTGTTAATGTACTGTAGTGTCCAGTCAGTCAGTCAGTGTTAATCTACTTTAGTGTCCAGTCAGTCAGTCAGTGTTAATGTGCTTTAGTGTCCAGTCAGTCAGTCAGTGTTAATGTGCCGTAGTGCCCAGTCAGTCAATCAGTGTTAATGTGCTGTAGTGTCCAGTCAGTCAGTCAGTCAGTGTTCATGTAGTGTAGTGTCCAGTCAGTCAGTGTTAATGTGCTGTAGTGTCCAGTCAGTCAGTCAGTGTTAATGTACTGTAGTGTCCAGTCAGTCAGTGTTAATGTACTGTAGTGTCCAGTCAGTCAGTCAGTGTTAATGTGCTGTAGTGTCCAGTCAGTCAGTCAGTGTTAATGTGCTGTAGTGTCCAGTCAGTCAGTCAGTCAGTGTTAATCTACTATAGTGTCCAGTCAGTCAGTGTTAATGTGCTGTAGTGTCCAGTCAGTCAGTCAGTGTTAATGTGCTTTAGTGTCCAGTCAGTCAATCAGTGTTAATGTGCTGTAGTGTCCAGTCAGTCAGTGTTCATGTAGTGTAGTGTCCAGTCAGTCAGTGTTAATGTACTGTAGTGTCCAGTCAGTCAGTGTTAATGTGCTGTAGTGTCCAGTCAGTCAGTGTTAATGTGCTGTAGTGTCCAGTCAGTCAGTCAGTGTTAATGTGCTGTAGTGTCCAGTCAGTCAGCCAGTGTTAATGTGCTGTAGTGTCCAGTCAGTCAGTCAGTGTTAATGTGCTTTAGTGTCCAGTCAGTCATTCTGTGTTAATGTGCTGTAGTATCCAGTCAGTCAGTGTTAATGTACTGTAGTGTCCAGTCAGTCAGTCAGTGTTAATATACTGTAGTGTCCAGTCAGTCAGTGTCAATGTGCTGTAGTGTCCAGTCAGTCAGTCAGTGTTAATGTGCTGTAGTGTCCAGTAAGTCAGTGTTAATGTGCTGTAGTGTCCAGTCAATTAGTGTTAATGTACTGTAGTGTCCAGTCAGTCAGTGTTAATGTGCTGTAGTGTCCAGTCAGTCAGTGTTAATGTGCTGTAGTGTCCAGTCAGTCAGTCAGTGTTAATGTACTATAGTGTCCAGTCAGTCAGTCAGTCAGTGTTAATGTACTGTAGTGTCCAGTCAGTCAGTCAGTGTTAATGTGCTGTAGTGTCCAGTCAGTCAGTCAGAGTTAATGTGCTGTAGTGTCCAGTCAGTCAGTCAGTGTTAATGTGCTGTAGTGTCCAGTAAGTCAGTGTTAATGTGCTGTAGTGTCCAGTCAGTCAGTGTTAATGTGCTGTTGTGTCCAGTCAGTCAGTCAGTGTTAATGTGCTGTAGTGTCCAGTCAGTCAGTGTTAATGTGCTGTAGTGTCCAGTCAGTCATTGTTAATGTGCTGTAGTGTCCAGTCAGTCAGTCAGTGTTAATGTACTATAGTGTCCAGTCAGTCAGTCAGTCGGTGTTAATGTACTGTAGTGTCCAGTCAGTCAGTCAGTGTTAATCTACTTTAGTGTCCAGTCAGTCAGTCAGTGTTAATCTACTATAGTGTCCAGTCAGTCAGTGTTAATGTGCTGTAGTGTCCAGTCAGTCAGTCAGTGTTAATGTGCTTTAGTGTCCAGTCAGTCAGTCAGTGTTAATGTGCTGTAGTGCCCAGTCAGTCAATCAGTGTAAATGTGCTGTAGTGTCCAGTCAGTCAGTCAGTCAGTGTTAATGTGCTGTAGTGTCCAGTCAGTCAGTGTTAATGTACTGTAGTGTCCAGTCAGTCAGTGTTAATGTGCTGTTGTGTCCAGTCAGTCAGTCAGTCAGTGTTAATGTGCTGTAGTGTCCAGTCAGTCAGTGTTAATGTGCTGTAGTGTCCAGTCAGTCAGTCAGTGTTAATGTGCTGTAGTGTCCAGTCAGTCAGTCAGTGTTAATGTGCTGTAGTGTCCAGTCAGTCAGTCAGTGTTAATGTGCTTTAGTGTCCAGTCAGTCAGTCAGTGTTAATGTGCTGTAGTGCCCAGTCAGTCAATCAGTGTTAATGTGCTGTAGTGTCCAGTCAGTCAGTGTTAATGTACTATAGTGTCCAGTCAGTCAGTGTTAATGTACTGTAGTGTCCAGTCAGTCAGTGTTAATGTGCTGTAGTGTCCAGTCCGTCAGTCAGTGTTAATGTGCTGTAGTGTCCAGTCAGTCAGTCAGTGTTAATGTGCTGTAGTGTCCAGTCAGTCAGTCAGTGTTAATGTGCTTTAGTGTCCAGTCAGTCAGTCAGTGTTAATGTGCTGTAGTGTCCAGTCAGTCAGTCAGTGTTAATGTGCTGTAGTGTCCAGTCAATCAGTGTTAATGTGCTGTAGTGTCCAGTCAGTCAGTGTTAATGTACTATAGTGTCCAGTCAGTCAGTGTTAATGTACTGTAGTGTCCAGTCAGTGAGTGTTAATGTGCTGTAGTGTCCAGTCAGTCAGTCAGTGTTAATGTGCTGTAGTGTCCAGTCAATCAGTCAGTGTTAATGTGCTGTAGTGTCCAGTCAGTCAGTCAGTGTTAATGTGCTGTAGTGTCCAGTCAGTCAGTGTTAATGTACTGTAGTGTCCAGTCAGTCAGTCAGTGTTAATGTGCTGTAGTGTCCAGTCAGTCAGTGTTAATGTGCTGTAGTGTCCAGTCAGTCAGTCAGTGTTAATGTGCTGTAGTGTCCAGTCAATCAGTGTTAAAGTACTGTAGTGTCCAGTCAGTCAGTGTTAATGTGCTGTAGTGTCCAGTCAGTCAGTGTTAATGTACTGTAGTGTCCAGTCAGTCAGTCAGTGTTAATGTACTATAGTGTCCAGTCAGTCAGTGTTAATGTGCTGTAGTGTCCAGTCAGTCAGTCAGTGTTAATGTACTGTAGTGTCCAGTCAGTCAGTCAGTGTTAATGTACTATAGTGTCCAGTCAGTCAGTGTTAATGTGCTGTAGTGTCCAGTCAGTCAGTCAGTGTTAATGTGCTGTAGTGTCCAGTCAGTCAGTCAGTGTTAATGTGCTGTAGTGTCCAGTCAGTCAGTGATAATTTACTCTAGTGTCCAGTCAGTCAGTCAGTGTTAATGTGCTGTAGTGTCCAGTCAATCAGTGTTAATGTGCTGTAGTGTCCAGTCAGTCAGTGTTAATGTGCTGTAGTGTCCAGTCAGTCAGTGATAATTTACTCTAGTGTCCAGTCAGTCAGTCAGTGTTAATGTGCTGTAGTGTCCAGTCAATCAGTGTTAATGTGCTGTAGTGTCCAGTCAGTCAGTGTTAATGTACTGTAATGTCCAGTCAGTCAGTCAGTCAGTGTTAATGTACTGTAATGTCCAGTCAGTCAGTCAGCGTCAATGTGCTGTAGTGTCCAGTCAGTCAGTGTTAATGTGCTGTAGTGTCCAGTCAGTCAGTCAGAGTTAATGTGCTGTAGTGTCCAGTCAGTCAGTCAGTGTTAATGTGCTGTAGTGTCCAGAAAGTCAGTGTTAATGTGCTGTAGTGTCCAGTAAGTCAGTGTTAATGTGCTGTAGTGTCCAGTCAGTCAGTCAGTGTTAATGTGCTGTAGTGTCCAGTCAGTCAGTGTTAATGTGCTGTAGTGTCCAGTCAGTCATTGTTAATGTGCTGTAGTGTCCAGTCAGTCAGTCAGTGTTAATGTACTATAGTGTCCAGTCAGTCAGTCAGTCAGTGTTAATGTACTGTAGTGTCCAGTCAGTCAGTCAGTGTTAATCTACTTTAGTGTCCAGTCAGTCAGTCAGTGTTAATGTGCTTTAGTGTCCAGTCAGTCAGTCAGTGTTAATGTGCCGTAGTGCCCAGTCAGTCAATCAGTGTTAATGTGCTGTAGTGTCCAGTCAATCAGTGTTAATGTGCTGTAGTGTCCAGTCAGTCAGTGTTAATGTGCTGTAGTGTCCAGTCAGTCAGTCAGTGTTAATGTGCTGTAGTGTCCAGTCAGTCAGTCAGTGTTAATGTGCTGTAGTGCCCAGTCAGTCAGTCAGTGTTAATGTACTGTAATGTCCAGTCAGTCAGTCAGTCAGTGTTAATGTACTGTAATGTCCAGTCAGTCAGTCAGCGTCAATGTGCTGTAGTGTCCAGTCAGTCAGTGTTAATGTGCTGTAGTGTCCAGTCAGTCAGTCAGAGTTAATGTGCTGTAGTGTCCAGTCAGTCAGTCAGTGTTAATGTGCTGTAGTGTCCAGTAAGTCAGTGTTAATGTGCTGTAGTGTCCAGTAAGTCAGTGTTAATGTGCTGTAGTGTCCAGTCAGTCAGTCAGTGTTAATGTGCTGTAGTGTCCAGTCAGTCAGTGTTAATGTGCTGTAGTGTCCAGTCAGTCATTGTTAATGTGCTGTAGTGTCCAGTCAGTCAGTCAGTGTTAATGTACTATAGTGTCCAGTCAGTCAGTCAGTCAGTGTTAATGTACTGTAGTGTCCAGTCAGTCAGTCAGTGTTAATCTACTTTAGTGTCCAGTCAGTCAGTCAGTGTTAATGTGCTTTAGTGTCCAGTCAGTCAGTCAGTGTTAATGTGCCGTAGTGCCCAGTCAGTCAATCAGTGTTAATGTGCTGTAGTGTCCAGTCAGTCAGTCAGTCAGTGTTCATGTAGTGTAGTGTCCAGTCAGTCAGTGTTAATGTGCTGTAGTGTCCAGTCAGTCAGTCAGTGTTAATGTACTGTAGTGTCCAGTCAGTCAGTGTTAATGTACTGTAGTGTCCAGTCAGTCAGTCAGTGTTAATGTGCTGTAGTGTCCAGTCAGTCAGTCAGTGTTAATGTGCTGTAGTGTCCAGTCAGTCAGTCAGTCAGTGTTAATCTACTATAGTGTCCAGTCAGTCAGTGTTAATGTGCTGTAGTGTCCAGTCAGTCAGTCAGTGTTAATGTGCTTTAGTGTCCAGTCAGTCAGTCAGTGTTAATGTGCTGTAGTGCCCAGTCAGTCAATCAGTGTTAATGTGCTGTAGTGTCCAGTCAGTCAGTCAGTCAGTGTTCATGTAGTGTAGTGTCCAGTCAGTCAGTGTTAATGTACTGTAGTGTTCAGTCAGTCAGTGTTAATGTGCTGTAGTGTCCAGTCAGTCAGTGTTAATGTGCTGTAGTGTCCAGTCAGTCAGTCAGTGTTAATGTGCTGTAGTGTCCAGTCAGTCAGCCAGTGTTAATGTGCTGTAGTGTCCAGTCAGTCAGTCAGTGTTAATGTGCTTTAGTGTCCAGTCAGTCATTCTGTGTTAATGTGCTGTAGTGTCCAGTCAGTCAGTCAGTCAATGTTAATGTGCTGTAGTGTCCAGTCAGTCAGTGTTAATGTGCTGTAGTATCCAGTCAGTCAGTGTTAATGTACTGTAGTGTCCAGTCAGTCAGTCAGTGTTAATATACTGTAGTGTCCAGTCAGTCAGTGTCAATGTGCTGTAGTGTCCAGTCAGTCAGTCAGTGTTAATGTGCTGTAGTGTCCAGTAAGTCAGTGTTAATGTGCTGTAGTGTCCAGTAAGTCAGTGTTAATGTGCTGTAGTGTCCAGTCAATTAGTGTTAATGTACTGTAGTGTCCAGTCAGTCAGTGTTAATGTGCTGTCGTGTCCAGTCAGTCAGTGTTAATGTGCTGTAGTGTCCAGTCAGTCAGTCAGTGTTAATGTACTATAGTGTCCAGTCAGTCAGTCAGTCAGTGTTAATGTACTGTAGTGTCCAGTCAGTCAGTCAGTGTTAATGTGCTGTAGTGTCCAGTCAGTCAGTCAGAGTTAATGTGCTGTAGTGTCCAGTCAGTCAGTCAGTGTTAATGTGCTGTAGTGTCCAGTAAGTCAGTGTTAATGTGCTGTAGTGTCCAGTCAGTCAGTGTTAATGTGCTGTTGTGTCCAGTCAGTCAGTCAGTGTTAATGTACTATAGTGTCCAGTCAGTCAGTCAGTCGGTGTTAATGTACTGTAGTGTCCAGTCAGTCAGTCAGTGTTAATCTACTTTAGTGTCCAGTCAGTCAGTCAGTGTTAATCTACTATAGTGTCCAGTCAGTCAGTGTTAATGTGCTGTAGTGTCCAGTCAGTCAGTCAGTGTTAATGTGCTTTAGTGTCCAGTCAGTCAGTCAGTGTTAATGTGCTGTAGTGCCCAGTCAGTCAATCAGTGTTAATGTGCTGTAGTGTCCAGTCAGTCAGTGTTAATGTACTATAGTGTCCAGTCAGTCAGTGTTAATGTACTGTAGTGTCCAGTCAGTCAGTGATAATGTGCTGTAGTGTCCAGTCCGTCAGTCAGTGTTAATGTGCTGTAGTGTCCAGTCAGTCAGTCAGTGTTAATGTGCTGTAGTGTCCAGTCAGTCAGTCAGTGTTAATGTGCTTTAGTGTCCAGTCAGTCAGTCAGTGTTAATGTGCTGTAGTGCCCAGTCAGTCAATCAGTGTTAATGTGCTGTAGTGTCCAGTCAGTCAGTGTTAATGTACTATAGTGTCCAGTCAGTCAGTGTTAATGTACTGTAGTGTCCAGTCAGTGAGTGTTAATGTGCTGTAGTGTCCAGTCAGTCAGTCAGTGTTAATGTGCTGTAGTGTCCAGTCAATCAGTCAGTGTTAATGTGCTGTAGTCTCCAGTCAGTCAGTCAGTGTTAATGTGCTGTAGTGTCCAGTCAGTCAGTGTTAATGTACTGTAGTGTCCAGTCAGTCAGTCAGTGTTAATGTGCTGTAGTGTCCAGTCAGTCAGTGTTAATGTGCTGTAGTGTCCAGTCAGTCAGTCAGTGTTAATGTGCTGTAGTGTCCAGTCAGTCAGTCAGTGTTAATGTGCTGTAGTGTCCAGTCAGTCAGTGTTAATGTGCTGTAGTGTCCAGTCAATCAGTCAGTGTTAATGTACTATAGTGTCCAGTCAGTCAGTCAGTGTTAATGTGCTGTAGTGTCCAGTCAGTCAGTGTTAATGTGCTGTAGTGTCCAGTCAATCAGTGTTAAAGTACTGTAGTGTCCAGTCAGTCAGTGTTAATGTGCTGTAGTGTCCAGTCAGTCAGTGTTAATGTACTGTAGTGTCCAGTCAGTCAGTGTTAATGTGCTGTAGTGTCCAGTCAGTCAGTCAGTGTTAATGTACTGTAGTGTCCAGTCAGTCAGTCAGTGTTAATGTACTATAGTGTCCAGTCAGTCAGTGTTAATGTGCTGTAGTGTCCAGTCAGTCAGTCAGTGTTAATGTGCTGTAGTGTCCAGTCAGTCAGTCAGTGTTAATGTGCTGTAGTGTCCAGTCAGTCAGTGATAATGTACTCTAGTGTCCAGTCAGTCAGTCAGTGTTAATGTGCTGTAGTGTCCAGTCAATCAGTGTTAATGTGCTGTAGTGTCCAGTCAGTCAGTGTTAATGTGCTGTAGTGTCCAGTCAGTCAGTCAGTGTTAATGTGCTGTAGTGCCCAGTCAGTCAGTCAGTGTTAATGTACTGTAATGTCCAGTCAGTCAGTCAGTCAGTGTTAATGTACTGTAATGTCCAGTCAGTCAGTCAGCGTCAATGTGCTGTAGTGTCCAGTCAGTCAGTGTTAATGTGCTGTAGTGTCCAGTCAGTCAGTCAGAGTTAATGTGCTGTAGTGTCCAGTCAGTCAGTCAGTGTTAATGTGTTGTAGTGTCCAGTCAGTCAGTCAGTGTTAATGTGCTGTAGTGTCCAGTCAGTCAGTGTTAATGTGCTGTAGTGTCCAGTCAGTCAGTCAGTGTTAATGTACTATATTGTCCAGTCAGTCAGTGTTAATGTGCTGTAGTGTCCAGTCAATCAGTGTTAAAGTACTGTAGTGTCCAGTCAGTCAGTGTTAATGTGCTGTAGTGTCCAGTCAGTCAGTGATAATGTACTCTAGTGTCCAGTCAGTCAGTCAGTGTTAATGTGCTGTAGTGTCCAGTCAATCAGTGTTAATGTGCTGTAGTGTCCAGTCAGTCAGTGTTAATGTGCTGTAGTGTCCAGTCAGTCAGTCAGTGTTAATGTGCTGTAGTGCCCAGTCAGTCAGTCAGTGTTAATGTACTGTAGTGTCCAGTCAGTCAGTCAGCGTCAATGTGCTGTAGTGTCCAGTCAGTCAGTGTTAATGTGCTGTAGTGTCCAGTCAGTCAGTCAGAATTAATGTGCTGTAGTGTCCAGTCAGTCAGTCAGTGTTAATGTGTTGTAGTGTCCAGTCAGTCAGTCAGTGTTAATGTGCTGTAGTGTCCAGTCAGTCAGTGTTAATGTGCTGTAGTGTCCAGTCAGTCAGTCAGTGTTAATGTGCTGTAGTGTCCAGTCAGTCAGTGTTAATGTGCTGTAGTGTCCAGTCAGTCAGTCAGTGTTAATGTGCTGTAGTGTCCAGTCAATCAGTGTTAATGTGCTGTAGTGTCCAGTCTGTCAGTGTTAATGTACTGTAGTGTCCAGTCAGTCAGTCAGTGTTAATGTGCTGTAGTGTCCAGTCAGTCAGTGTTAATGTGCTGTATTGTCCAGTCAGTCAGTCAGTGTTAATGTGCTGTAGTGTCCAGTCAGTCAGTCAGTGTTAATGTGCTGTAGTGTCCAGTCAGTCAGTGTTAATGTGATGTAGTGTCCAGTCAGTCAGTCAGTGTTAATGTGCTGTAGTGTCCAGTCAGTCAGTCAGTGTTAATGTACTGTAGTGTCCAGTCAGTCAGTCTGTGTTAATGTGCTGTAGTGTCCAGTCAGTCAGTCAGTGTTAATGTGCTGTAGTGTCCAGTCAGTCAGTGATAATGTACTGTAGTGTCCAGTCAGTCAGTCAGTGTTAATGTACTGTAGTGTCAAGTCATTCAGTGTTAATGTGCTGTAGTGTCCAGTCAGTCAGTCAGTGTTAATGTGCTGTAGTGTCCAGTCAGTCAGTCAGTGTTAATGTGCTGTAGTGTCCAGTCAGTCAGTGATAATGTACTGTAGTGTCCAGTCAGTCAGTCAGTGTTAATGTGCTGTAGTGTCCAGTCAATCAGTGTTAATGTGCTGTAGTGTCCAGTCAGTCAGTGTTAATGTGCTGTAGTGTCCAGTCAGTCTGTCAGTGTTAATGTGCTGTAGTGCCCAGTCAGTCAGTCAGTGTTAATGTACTGTAGTGTCCAGTCAGTCAGTCAGCGTCAATGTGCTGTAGTGTCCAGTCAGTCAGTGTTAATGTGCTGTAGTGTCCAGTCAGTCAGTCAGAGTTAATGTGCTGTAGTGTCCAGTCAGTCAGTCAGTGTTAATGTGTTGTAGTGTCCAGTCAGTCAGTCAGTGTTAATGTGCTGTAGTGTCCAGTCAGTCAGTGTTAATGTGCTGTAGTGTCCAGTCAGTCAGTCAGTGTTAATGTGCTGTAGTGTCCAGTCAGTCAGTGTTAATGTGCTGTAGTGTCCAGTCAGTCAGTGTTAATGTGCTGTAGTGTCCAGTCAGTCATTGTTAATGTGCTGTAGTGTCCAGTCAGTCAGTGTTAATGTGCTGTAGTGTCCAGTCAGTCAGTGTTAATGTACTATAGTGTCCAGTCAGTCAGTCAGTCAGTGTTAATGTGCTGTAGTGTCCAGTCAGTCAGTGTTAATGTACTGTAGTGTCCAGTCAGTCAGTCAGTGTTAATGTGCTGTAGTGTCCAGTCAGTCAGTGTTAATGTGCTGTAGTGTCCAGTCAGTCAGTCAGTGTTAATGTGCTGTAGTGTCCAGTCAGTCAGTGTTAATGTGCTGTAGTTGTCAGTCAGTCATTCAGTGTTAATGTACTATAGTGTCCAGTCAGTCAGTGTTAATGTGCTGTAGTGTCCAGTCAATCAGTGTTAATGTACTGTAGTGTCCAGTCAGTCAGTGTTAATGTGCTGTAGTGTCCAGTCAGTCAGTGTTAATGTACTGTAGTGTCCAGTCAGTCAGTCAGTGTTAATGTGCTGTAGTGTCCATTCAGTCAGTCAGTGTTAATGTACTATAGTGTCCAGTCAGTCAGTGTTAATGTACTGTAGTGTCCAGTAAGTCAGTCAGTGCTAATGTACTATAGTGTCCAGTCAGTCAGTGTTAATGTGCTGTAGTGTCCAGTCAGTCAGTGTTAATGTGCTGTAGTGTCCAGTCAGTCAGTCAGTGTTAATGTACTATAGTGTCCAGTCAGTCAGTGTTAATGTGCTGTAGTGTCCAGTCAGTCAGTGTTAATGTGCTGTAGTGTCCAATCAGTCAGTCAGTGTTAATCTACTATAGTGTCCAGTCAGTCAGTGTTAATGTGCTGTAGTGTCCAGTCAGTCAGTCAGTGTTAATGTGCTGTAGTGTCCAGTCAGTCAGTGTTAATGTACTGTAGTGTCCAGTCAGTCAGTCAGTGTTAATGTGCTGTAGTGTCCAGTCAGTCAGCATTAACCCCCTCTCTCTCTCTCTCTCTCACTCGCTCTCCTAGGTGCAGCGGCGCTGTCAGGGGCAGTGACCCACACAGTGTCCACCGCGGTCATCTGCTTCGAGCTCACCGGTCAGATCTCGCATATCCTGCCCATGATGGTGGCTGTGATCCTGGCGAACATGGTGGCCCAGGGGTTGCAGCCCTCGCTGTACGACTCCATCATCCAGGTGAAGAAGCTGCCCTACCTGCCTGAGCTGGGCTGGGGCCACATCAGGTAACCCAGGGACTAAGGTAGGGTGTGTGGTGGTGGGTGGAAGGGCGGAGCCGATATTAACCTCTCTCTCTCTGTCCCTCGCTCCCTCTCTGTGTCAGTAAGTACAATATCTTTGTGGAGGACATCATGGTGCGCAAGCTACAGTTCCTCTCGTCCCGCTGCTCCTACAGGGACCTGCGCCGCGTGCTGCAGTCCTGCAGCGTCCGCACACTGCCACTGGTGGAGAGCCAGGGTGAGAGAGGTGGTGGGGGAGGGAGAGAGGCAAGGTGAAGAGAGAGGGAGAGAGAGAGGAGAGAGGGGGAGGAGCAAAAGGAGAAGGAGTGGAAGAGAGGGAGGGAGAGGGAGAAGGAGAGGGGGAGGGAGGGAGAATGGGAGAGGAAGAGGGGAGAGAGATGGGGAGGGGGAGAGAGTATTGACTGTCTGACTGACCCTCTCTTTCTCTCTCTCTCTCTCTCGCTCTCTCTCTTCCACAGAGTCTATGATTCTTCTGGGCTCCATCGACCGCGCCGAGCTGCAGGCTCTCTCTGATTGGTGGACGTCCCCCGAGAGGCGGGTACTCAGCCAGAGGGAGGGTTCACTGGGGGATCAGGGGCCAAAGGTCAGCTGGGAGTCATTCGCCTTCGTGGATGAGGAGCTGGGGGATGAAAATGGAGAGAAGGTGAGAGAGAGAAAGGTCTGGCTGGAAGATACAGGACTTTAACACTGACAGAGTGACGTACGATGATTTTCTATTGGTCGGATTGGATCCTGGCTGATATCTGATTGGTGAGGGTTGCTAATTGGTCCATTTCCCTCCGCCTCTCACAGCACGCCCCCGTGATGGATGAGAGAAACGGGCCCCTCTCCACTGCCAAACCCCAGGAACTTTCAACCAATTGCACGCCTTCAGGTGTGAGACCATCACTGACATCATCATGGAGGGACACACACTCACACAAACACACAGACAGACACACACAAAGAGATAGACAGATAACAGATACAACACACTGATAAAAAATAAAAAATACAAACAACCCACACATTATTGTGAGCTGATAATGCAAGCTTTCCTTTGAGACAGAATAGAGGCAAATTCCCTCTATCTGACTGGAAACTGTAAACCAGTTCATTATCACTATAAAGACACACAGAGTAACAACACAGGCAACCCTGCTGTAAATGTGGCAGGCCATTTTAATTTTCATTTGCATTGAGTAACAGTTTCTTTCTCTCAGACAAGCGCCCCCTACAGGCAGTGAGGAGGACACTGCAGGGTCTGTTCTGTCACTCCCCTGACAGACAGACTGATGGACACCCACAGGTAAAGTCACATACACACAGACTCAGACATTATTATAATTATTATTATTATTTTCTTCCTGTAGTTAAACGGTAGAACGAACAAATATAAGGTGATTAATAAGGTTTTTACACAGCTTCTCATAATTAGAATTGTGTTTCAGTAAGAATAATGCTTCAGGGTAGTGAAATAGTGGCAACTGTAAGATAGAGCAAGTTAAATTAACACCAGTTAGAGGGGATCAAATTCAGCCAAATTAAATGTTAAAAATCAATAATAAATTATGATAATTATTGTTAAGATGTGTAATAACCTTATTGAAGTATTTCATATCTAGGTATTGATTTTGTAATATAAATAATTATTATAAGAAATAACCCCTTCACAATGTGGGATCAAACCCACACCAGGGCCCTCATTTATCAAGGCTGTGTACGCACAAATCTGTGTGTAAAGTCTGCGTACACTTTTCAAAGCAGAGTGTGAGATTTTCCAATTCAGATGGTTGCTTGAGATTGTGTGGACATCTATGCACAGCCTTCACTGTGCGTACGCAGACGAACCTAGTGGTGGAATAGGGAAACGGGGCCATTCAGAGACATTTTCTATGAAACATTCACATTAGTTAATAGTGCAAATAGCGGTGACATTAACTTAAAAATACTTCGCTGTTACCTTACCTTCAAGTAAGTTTTCTGAATCCGCTTGGTCTGTAATGGGAGCAGGAGGATTATCAGTGTCTCCAGAGAGCAGGACATCGCTGATCCCAGAGAATGCTGTGTGCCCAGTGATGCTGGCAGTGCGCTGTCCATAGGGGGCAGTGTTGTGTCACTCTGCCCCCCCCAGTTGAACTAACGTCTCGCTTGTGGGCTGCAAGTCATTTCTTTGCACCCACTTTCAAATTAAACTATTTATTTTTAATTTCAACAACAGACCTTTGCTTTGTAGGTTTTTCTTGTTGTTTACACCAATACTGAGTGAACTCAGCTAGTATCGATTCAATTTCACTTTCTGCAATAAATCTTTCTTGGCCATTATGCAACTTTCTTTCCAACAGAGTAGAATATTAATTGGTAAGGATATTTTCCTACCATATATGGTTAATTGCGGGGTGGTTCTGTATGCAAATGATCACAATGCACACGCAAGGAGATTACGAAGAATCGGTATTTATAAACATTGATTACGTGTGCATACGAGTCGTGTACCAATGCTTTAAATCCCAGTTTTCTTGTGCATAAGAACATT